>NC_056731.1:635104280-635144280 GCF_019279795.1 Protopterus annectens
AGTGCCTGTCTGCATAGCACATGTGAAGATAGGTGAAGGCTGCCAGCCTAGCCAGATAAATGTTTGTAGACAATTCTGTCATTTGTAAATATTAATGTAAGCCACAGGAAAAAGACTATATTGAATGTTGAACTGAAAAAATTAACTGTGCACCCTGCTGTAAGAAAGCTGATAAATCAAGCATTGTGAAATTCTTTGATCTAAAACTTGGAGCCGAGATGTCTAGAGGGAGGCATTCTGCCTATTGTTTTGAGGCCAGAGTTAATGCTAGAATTTACATGTATGATTTATTTTATTGCTCTGGATTCTGGACCATCTGCAAGATCAAAAGGGCTATTAACCTCTGAGTTTCTGTTAGCTTGGGAACCAGAAAGAAATTATGTAATCTGAAATGAATCAGTGGTACTGTTATCATTTTAAGGACAGAATGAATGAGCACATTTAGCATTTGTCTTGAACATCCAACTCACCAGCACTGCCTGTGTCCTATATACAGCTAGACCAACCAATTAATTTGTCACTCCAGTCAGTCATCTGAACTTTCATTGACACTACCTGTCTTACACACAGCAGCAGTAATATGCTGGCTCAGAACTGTTTGGATAGGGAAGGGTAGGTCTGTATATACTGCAGAACTCTTAACACTTCCAGATGTACTTGGAGACAACTTTGGCACAGCCATAGGGCCCCACCAGACTTAAACACAGGTCTTCCTGTAACCAAGTTTACAAATAAATAAATTAACTTGCTTTTCTGACTGAGCTGTTTCAAAAAGACTGGTCTCTAGGTTGCAGTAGCTTGTAGTTATTACTGCAGCAAGCCATTGATGTAAAGCGTCATACAGAGTAAAATATTCCCTGTGTCCCTGCTGGACAGGGGCTCTGGGTGCTGACTTGTGTAAACATGGGGTAAACCGTTGGCTAGGCTTATAAGGGCCTCGGGGTCAATAGCCTAGCAACCTCTTATGATCCTATGGATAAAGCAAAAATCAAATCAAGACAGAGACCGAGAATCTGAAAAATGGAATGTTGCCAACAATTAGTGTGCTATTTCTCCGTCAGACGTTCTTGTCATACACCTAATGTTAATTAAAAATTTTGCAAAAAAAATTTTCATTGCTTATGGCTTTCTGTAAAATAACCACAAAACTTATGTAATGGTAAATCGAAAATTAACTTAAAAAAAAAAAAAAGGCAGCTCTTTCTTTAATAGATGCAATGATCTAGTAAGTGAAAGCATAAACTATTTGACAACTTATTTTTTTCAAGGAATTAAAATTCACCAAAGAGTGAAAACTCAAACCAAGTAACCAAAATAACTTCTACTTTCGGCTTTTTCCCGGTTAGGGGTCGCCACAGCGGAACACCTGTCCGCTCATGATTGGCAGTGGAGTTTTACGGTGTCGAGTTGCCAGCCTGGCGCCCAACTTTCCACGGAAGCCGCACACACTCACACCTAGGGCCAATTTAGAGTGTCCAATCCACCTTTGGTATGTGGGAGGAAACCGGAGTGCCCGGAGGAAACCCACACAACCACAGGGAGGACATGCAGACTCCGCACAGAAGGCACCCCAGCCGAGGATTGAACCGGAGAACCTCTTGCTGTGAGGCGACAACACTAACCGCTGCACCACTGTGGCTGCCCAAGTAACCAAAATAACAAGCTTGTAATTTTTCTGAGCAAAGTAGCACTATGATTTTTTTTAAGCACTTTCATCTACAGTCACCAGGACTTTATTGGAAAAAGTCATGGTGATTGCAGCCAAAAGCACTGAACCTATTAAACATACTGTGCTCAGAAGACACTACCAGCATGTTACTTTGGTTACTTGTCTTTCAAGGAAGTAACTCCTGCTGATCCATTCTGTATGGAACTACAGTAACCTACACATTAGATAGTGAGATTCATGGGCTCACGCTTTCATGATGTCATGGCAACAGTTTTCAGCTCCGAGAGGAAACTTGAATGGCTGCCCTTAACAAAATACAAAAACAAGGCAGTCTTTGCATCAAAAACATAATTTGGTACAGTACCAACTGCAAAGTTACTTAAACTTGCACCAAAATGGTGTTGGAAACAAATTAACATTTTATTTCCAAGAAATGCAAATACAATTAAGCACTTAGTTTCCCATCGCCAGTTTTACAGAGCTCTCAGAATAATTACTCCTTTAAAACAGATTGCTGATTCAAATCATGTGTTGGAGAAAGTGTGTGCGCGTGCATGCACGTGTAGGTTTGTATATGTATGAACTTGTCTAACATAGTTTTTGTATAGGCTTGGGTTTATTGTAAATGTTGTGGTATTCCTTGTAACTTGTCATATTTATCTGTTCATTTTTTGAATGTGTTTATGCCATATATTTGTTTTTGTTTTTTTTCTTTTCCAAGGAATGAATTGTATATTTATACAATTAAACTAGATTTTCCATTTTATTGTCAACCCTCCAAGTGGTATATTTCATTTACTGTCGCTACAAATTATGTAGGACAAGCTGAGCAGGATCAGGGCAGACCATCCTGAATGGGGCAGACCATCCTGAATGGAAACTGAGTTCAAGTGCTTTGTTGTCATTTTATAACATGACAAAATTACTTTACTTTATCGTGACCACCCAAGGTTCCCAAGGTGTACTAAAATTAAATAAACAATATAACAATAAAACACAAAAATAATAAACAAAACCTACTATTAGCTAAGAACAGCAACCTAATTACGCTATTATATAATACCATCCATAATAATGCATTACACTCCAAGAAGGTCTGAGTGATGGATGCCTTTTCTTTAGACAGGCATGTTCCTCCTTGCCTTTCATTTCATTCGAGGGTATTTGTGATCATTTGGAATTACTCCCCAAAAATCACTGGTGACTACTCCAGATCCAGGCAGCAGGGGTTCTTGGTTACCACAAGCTTTCTCAGACAATTTTCTCATTCTTACACAAGAATAAGAGGTGTTTTGATGCATCCTGACTTCAAACAACTACAACTGACAGGCTGATGAGGTTTTAATACCTTCTAGACATCGGTTTTCTGAAAGAATGTGACGTGTTAATGGAGGCAAGAAATCCTGCTACTAGAAAATTGTATATTGGCAAATGGAAAAGGGATTTCTAGTTGGTGCAAACAAAATAACCAGCTCGTGTCTATGGTTTTACAATGTGTGAGTTACTATGCTATGGCTTGCTTTGTTCCTTTATCAAGGTTCATTTGTTGGACATTTCTGCATGTCTGCCCATGGATCCCAAATGTTTTTTAAAAGGTGATGTTCATCGTGCATACAGCTGCAGTCATAACAGATGGGTTTTCCTGTCGTCAGGTGGGTCCTCGGTCGGCCGAATTCCAAAGTCTAGGTTCAGCGTCGGATGTCATCGCTTCTTCCCTGACGTCAGTGCAACGGGTGTAAAAGAACCAGCCGACGCCATTTTCTTCAGTCTTTCTTGCCGCGCGGTGCCCGAAGCAGAAGCAGTTCGCAAGTGCCGGTCGGCCAGCTCCTGAAATTACGAATATTTTTCAGCAACGAAGACTTCTTGAAAGCGAAGTACCCTGTTGGGGAAACTTTTCTTGCCTCGGACCGATGTCAGACAAAGTTAATAATTGCATTTCATGTGGGAAGCAAATACCGCATAAGGATTTCCATTCCCTCTGCATTCCTTGCTTAGGCCCAGACCACGACGTCTCGGCCTGTCGTTTTTGTGCTACATTCAACAGACGCACTATTAAGCGTCGGGCGGAGTTCGCTCAACACTATTTTGGCAAAAAGTTTAATTACATTATGTCGTCGGATACTCCGACTCCAGTTTTGAGTAAAAGACGCAAAGATAAGGACCGACATACGAGGTCCGCAACTTCTACCGACACCACGCTAAAGCTGTCTACAGGTGCTCCGGTTCTCAGCGAGGTGCCTACACAGCCCCTGACTACCGATGACACTTCATTAGCGATGTCTTCTGTGCCAGAGATCGCAGGCTCTTAAGCCCACACCCCGATTACAGATACCGAAGCCACTCTTGGCGGGGAAACTCAGAGTTTAGACAGGCCTGCCACCTCTCAAGGTGTCTTCAGGCCTTCTTCTTTCTCCATTAAGGCTTTCACTAAATCTAAAGCAGCCATGCATACTAAAAGACAAGCTCCACAGGGCCCCACTCAAGGCCCCATGCCTAAAAAGCAGATGCTCAAAATGGCTGAGGATTTGATTACTCTTATCAGGGGTTCTCAACCCCCCTCGGACAAAAGGCCCAGAGTGGAGGAAGAATACCCTTCCTCGGACCAGGCCTCCATTACTTCAGAACATTCTGAGGACCAGGAACATTCATACTCCCCTTTTGAAGATTCTGATGCAGAGGAGTCCATTCCCTCTGTCTTCCCCCCCCTGAGGATTACTCTTTTTTTTTGGGGAAACCATGCCTACCTTGAGGGAACACTTCCACTGGGAAGGCCAAGAGTACTGAGACTCCAAGAAAAGGCTCAGGGATTTCCTCTTGCTCCCTCAGCACAGGCCGCTGGCTGTACCTCCTGTCTTGGACATACTAGATGTGTATTCAGAGGCCAGCCTCAACCCAGATTCTTTACCTCCAGCTCCAGTCAAGCCTGACGGGTATTACCGGGTTCCTGATTCACACCAATTCCTATACAAAAGCCATGCGGCTGACCCAGAAACTATTTCACAGGGTCCCAAGGGAATTGAGGCCTCCACAGCCAAAAACCATTACCTTCAGAGAGAGATTCCAGAGCTTTAGAAAGGTGGGGGGAAAAAGGTATACACCTCGGCCACCTTAACCACGAGGGCATTCAACTGTCAGTTCCATATGTTAAAGTATCAACATTTTTTGTTCTCAGTTGAAAAGCAAAATGTCACAACCTGAACAACCAGACTTGGAGTTGCAGGATTTGTTGCATAGTGCAGAGCAAGTGGGTAAACATACCTTGCAATGTGGTTTTGATGCTTTAGAGGCTTCATGTAGAGCTGCTGTTACAGGATCAGTCGTACATAGACATGCTTGGCTCAAAGAGCAAACCTTACCAGATCATGTCAAAGCAAAATTACTAGATGCACCTCTTCAAAAAGATGTATTGTTTGGGGTTAAAGCTGAGGAGGTATTAAAGAAAATGGAGGAAAAGGCAAAATCAATGCAAACAGTGAAAGATTTCCTACAGGTACAACCACCACGTTTCAGTAGAAATTGGCCTTCAAAAAATTGGTCCTTTCCAGCTACGGACAGACCTCAAAGAGGTAGATACAGGCGCCCGAGGGGTAGAGGGCAATCTCAAGGATCATTTAGAGCCAGACAATGGCAAGCACCTACACCAAGAGGTGGTGAGGATAGTTCACAGCCATTCAGAAGGCAGAACCAATGACTTTCCCCTTTGCATGCCAAGCAAGGCTCAAATGGCAGCACCTTTAGGCGGAAAACTGGCATTATTTTTGAAAAATTGGCATATTGTCACAAAAGACAAATGGATCCTGGACATCATAGACAGAGGCTACAGATTCCACTTTCACACCCTTCCAAAAATGAGAGGCATGCGAAACCTGCCACACAATCAAAGGGCAAAGGCACAAAAACAAATTTCAGATCTCATGGACATGAAAGCTATTCAAGAGGTACCTGTACAAGAACAGGGTCAAGGTTTTTATTCCAGACTATTCCTGGTACCAAGGAAGGGCAAAGATTGGAGACCTATTTTGGACCTATCCATCCTAAACGCATATTTACTCGTACCAAAGTTCAAGATGCTCACATTACAGCAGCTTCTTCCCATGCTGGGCAAGGAGTCTTGGCTGGTAACATTGGACCTCAAGGAGGCATACCTGCATGTCCCAATCAGACAAGATTGCAGAAGATACCTCAGATTTCTTGCAGGTTCAGCCCATTATCAATTCTCTGCATTGCCCTTTGGCTTATCTACTGCGCCCAGAGTGTTCACGAAATGCCTGGCATCAGTAATTGCCTTCTGCAAACTTCAAGGGATACAAATATACCCATATTTGGACGACTGCCTGATCTAAGCGGACAGCAAACACATACTTCTGAAACACCTGGCGTTTGTAATAATATTGTTGAATTCTCTGGGATACACAGTCAACAAAAAGAAATCAAGACTAATACCCTCTCAAACAATAATTTTCCTGGGTGCCAGCTTGAATACAAACACCCAGATGGCCTACCTCACGCCAGAGAAACAAGGGCAACTAACTCAATACTTCAGAAAACTGGCAACCCTCACCAGGCTGACTGCAAGGAAAATCCTGCAGGCTCTGGGATGCATGGCATCTTGCATCCTGCTAATCCCATGTGCAAAGCTGCAAATGAGGAAACTTCAATGGTACCTAAAAAACTTATGGTCTCAACACAGCCACAGTTTGGAAACAATTATACCACTGATTCAATGTCTTCAAAAGGAATTTCTGTGGTGGGCTCAAGCATGCCAAAGAAACATAGGTCTCCCATTCTGCAAGCCTCAAGCAAATCAAGTCATCCCAACAGACGCCTCGGACTACGTCTGGGGGGCGCACATGACAGATCGGTGCATTCAGGGCAAATGGTCACAAAAAGAAAAGCACCTACACATCAATCAAAAGGAAATGCTAGCCGTAATAAATGCTATTATGGCTTTCAGAGACCTACTGCATCCAGGCCAGCTATTGCTAAGGATAGAGAACACCACAGTGATGTGGTACATAAACAAACTGGGAGGAACCCATTCATACACCCTATGCAGGCTAGCCATGTCTCTATGGAACATGGCTCTGGAATTACAAATCCAACTTCAAGCACAGTTCCTGCCAGGCAAGGAAAACACGCTGGCAGACAACCTGAGCAGAAATATGACAGATCCACACGAATGGAAGTTGCATCCTCAAGTTTTTACAAAAATAATTCAAGCATGGGGAAGGCCAGACATATATCTATTTGCCACCCACAGAAATTACCAATTGACAAAATTCTGCTCAAGGACCTTTCATCTACAGGCCTGGAAAGTGGACGCACTCTTTCAGTTGGACAACAATGACAAGTTTATGCCTTTCCACCTCTTCCTCTGCTGCCCAAAGTTCTATTAAAAGCCAGAGCAGACAGACCAAAGATGATTCTCATTGCTCCAGACTGGCCAAGACAACACTGGTACCCACTCCTGAGGAGCCTGACGCATTCTCCACCATGGATCCTGCCTCTAATGCCTCTTCTACTGACTCAGCACAACTTCAAAACTCTTCAGTCAGCTGAAAACACTCAATCTAGCCGCATGGAGGATTCCTTAAATTCACAACAGACCCTACTCAAGGAGGAGCAAGATGTCATTTTGGAGGCCAGAAGGCCTTCTACTAGAAAAGCCTACTCCGCAAAATGGAAACGGTTTTGTGCCTGGAATCAGAAAAAGGGTCAGAATCCTGGAATACTGAATGTACCTCAAATATTACAGTACCTAGCGGAGATGCTAAGCAGTGGACTTTCATTCTCCTCCATCAAAATCCATGCTTCAGCCATTTCTGCAGAATACAACACTGATCCTCCTTTATTCTCTCACCCTCTCTTAAGACAGTTTCTCAGAGGGGCTAAGAACATAAAACCCCCAAGGAAGCAACCAGTACCTGCTTGGGACCTCGATTTCATTCTAGAAAAACTGACCCTGCCTCCTTTTGATCCAGCTGCTTCAACAGAACTGCAATATTTGTCATGGAAAATAGCCTTCCTTCTGGCTATCACCTCAGCACTCAGGGTTTCGGAACTACAAGCCCTCATGGTTGTGCAGCCTTTCATCATTTTCCATCAGGATAGAGTTTTCTTACGAACCAATCCTTCCTTTATGCCAAAGGTAGTATCCAGGGTAGCCTTGAATCAGGCTATCCACTTACCTACCTTTTACCCTAATCCACAAAACAAAGGGGAGAGATTACTACATTCCTTGGACATTCACAGACAGCTCCGTTATTATTTGGACAGAACAAAGCCTTTCAGAAAATCAGAGCAACTCTTTGTGTCCTATGCTACAGGTGCTCAAGGGAAGCTTATTTCCAAACAGACAATCTCAAAATGGACAGCCCACTGTATACGTTTTTGTTACTCTTTTCATGGTAAAACTGTACCTACAGGCATCCGATCTCACTCCACAAGGGCCACAGCTACCTCTGCAGCTTTCCTCAGGGGGGTTCCTACCAAAAATATTTTGGAAGCAGCCACTTGGAGTTCTGTACATACTTTCTCCAAGCACTATCACCTACCATTATATTCCAAATCTAGAGCGGGCTTTGCCACTGCAGTCTTGCAGGGCATCCAGGCTCCTCCTAGTTCCACTTAGTGCCTACCACCCTTTTTTTTTAGCTTTGGGATTCTACCCATCTGTTATGACTGCAGCTGTATGCACGATGAACATAGTACAGTTTTGTACCTACCATAAATGTAGATGTTAGAGTGCTAATACAGCTGCAGTCCAGGTTTCCCTCCCTCCTTCCCCTCTTGGGACAGGCCTAATGGCTAACACCTTCTCATACAACCTCATTGGGGTATTCTTTTATGGTGTATTTGCTTGCAACTACTGTTTTTTTGATTATATTGCATTGCATTATTACATAAATTTATGTTTTGCCTTCCTTCTGGGGGCACCTGACATCTGGGGCAAGAAAAACTGAAGAAAATGGCGTTGGCTGGTTCTTTTATACCCCTGTCACACTGACATCAGGGAAGAAGCGACGACATCCGACGCCGGACCTAGACTTTGGAATTCGCGACTACATCCAACGCCGGACCTAGACTTTGGAATTCGCCCGACTGAGGACCCGTCCGATGGCAGGAAAACCCATCTGTTATGACTGCAGCTGTATTAGCACTCTAACATCTACATTTATGGTAGGTACAAAACTGTACTTTTTGCATAAAAAGCCTTTCAGAAAAAAAGACGTAATGTGTTTTAGAAACACTATTCCATCTGAACCAGCTCATCAGGCTAACTTGTGTATTTTAATTTGGAAAACAGTCTTATTTATTTATTTATTTATTTTATTTTTCTCCCTCTGAGTATTTGGAGTTGTAAGCTTTTATGTCGGGCCAGCCTTATTTTCCACAAAGTTAGGGTTTTGTTGAGCACTAATACTTTTAAAGTGGTCTCAGTCTACCTTAAGCCAATCCAGCTTCCTGACTGGTACTATATTGAGAGAACAAAATCCTTCAGAACTTCTGACCAGTTGTAAATTTCTTGTGTAGGTAAGAAAAGTTCATCAGTGTTTAAAACTGAGCATTTCCAGATGGTTGCCTCAGGCTGTACCTTTTTACTTTCACCACAGCATCACTGTTTCAGGCAGTGCTGATGCTCTTTCTCTACCAGGGCCTTTGCTCCATCTATGGAATTTTGTAAAGGTTTGGATTTTAGGAGCAGCAACTTGTGATTATAATTATGAACATAATACAGTTGTGTAAGTAAACATACTATAACTGTAAGCGTTTGAATGATCACTGCTACTGTAGTTTCTCCACGACTCTTAATTTTTTTGGTTGTATTTTTTTTTTGCCTGTCTGTGGACTTGTATGTTCTTAACATTATTCTCTCTGGGCTTTGCCTCCCTTAGCTCAAGTCAGGTTTCTCTGCAAACCAGTTCAGAGCTTTTTTGCTATCTGTTTGGGCATGTGGAAGGTGTTCTGAAGGTGTGAATGATGGCCAGCTGCTGTATTCTGTGCAGGATATAACCCATTTAGCTTTGGCTATTGCAACAGTGATCATTCATATCTCTGTTATGGTGCGTTTACATACTTCCTGTTGGCCTGAGTTTAACAAGTGTAGAACTAAATTAAAAATGTGATTTTTCTGAAACTGATTAAGTATTTTAAAGATAACTACTGTATGGGATTAATAGCATTTTGAGCTCTTCTGTCTTTTAGTAGAAGTACATCTGTTGACTGCAGAAGGTGGGGATATATGTAGACCTAGTCTGAGCAAATTTGCACTATCCCTCTGTCTAGTTTGAGTTTAACTTTTTTTTTTTTTCTTTTAAAGAAAAAAAGGATACAAATCCATCTCCATCAAAACGAAGATGCTCTGGAAATAAGGACACTTCAGCTGGTTGTACAGAGAACAAGCAACCGGGTGGTGTACCTGATACAACAGTAGCTGCTCCAGAACTGCTTAGAGAATCACCTGCAGCTCGGACAACTTCAGCTACCCTAGCTTACTCTCTTCCATCTTCTAATGGAGAAGAACACTGCACAAATGTAGGAGTGGCTGCTTCCTCTGTCAAATCTCGTATGCAAAAATTAGTAGAACAGCGTCGTTACTGGGATAATGGTAAGGTCATTTTGCATTCATTTTTGCTTTTGGGGATGAATTGAAATTGTAACTGCTTTCATCTAATAGGTCGCACATGCATGAAATGATTGTACTGTGTGCCAGTAATTGAGGTTTTCATCCATTCCCCAACATATGGGTCTTTTAATCTGACTTAAACCAGTTTCAAGCTTTGGACCTAGGGCTTGGGCTCCTTTCCTTACCCATTATTTCCCCGTGTTAACCCAGCTACCCCAAATTTCATTTACCTCCAAGCATAGGGCGGATTTGTTGGAACTGTGTGTGTGCATATGTGCTTTTCCTCAACTGGAGCAAATGACTGCTATGTTACAGGAAAAGCAGTACTATCATTCTAGACTACCATGGCCTCTGCTCCCTGCTTTATCTGTCTGGTCAGCCAGATCTACCAGGAGTCTTACTGAAGCAAACGTGGACATTATTGATAATTTCTTTGGACCCAGATTCATTGGAGGATCCTCCTGGCTCTGGCCACCACCATGGCTGAGGGATGATTTATTCCTCCCATTTAGTAACTGCTCCTTCTCGTGTCTGACCTTCAGGATTGGAGCACTTGGGTCAGACTTCCACTCGGGGCAGGTTTGCATCTGAGCCTAGGGTTTGCTCTTTCTTGATGCTGATGAGTTCTTTGCTTTGGTCGGGTTTGACTGCTTTGAACCTGTGTGGGTCTTGTAGCCAAATGGTAGGCACTGACTCTGGCAGGATAGGTTCAGAACCAGGGTCTTCAAAACACTCCTCCCTCTTGGAGCCTCCACTTCAGACAGTTCTGCTCCATTGTCAACCTCTAATCTGAGCTGGCAATATCCTGGGTTGAGCTTCCTTTGGGGAGCTTGGTTCCTTGGACCTGTATTGAGCTTAGCTTTTGAGAGGGTACTCTCTCTTTCCAGATAAGACTACCCCCCTGGAGTTCGGTTCAACCCCCCCCAAAGAATTTCCAAGGGTCAGGAACCTACTCTATCCCATCAGGACAGTCTGTAACCAAATATCTTGAGCCAGCTCATGTGGGAGAGACCACCTCCGCTTATGAGTCCGGTACAGAGCATCCCACCGAGGAGGTACACAGGAAGCATGCATGCAAAAGGAGGTACCTGGATTCCCTCAGGAGCCTGTCGCCACTGATGCTGACTTTGAAAGAAAGATTGCCCCAGACCCCCCTCCCCTTTGAAGACATTTCATTTTGAAGAAATCCTTGAACTAAAAAAGAAAGGGGATGGTTCTCTCAACTGCTTTTTCAAGAAGAGTCTGAGGCTTTTTGTTCTGCCCTGTGTAGTTCTTTGGTAGCTCCAGCTATGGATGAAATAGTAGATCTCCTCTCTAAACGGGTGTGGAAGGAACCTGATGCAGCTGAACCTATCCCTAAAACACATTTTTCTCTCCTCAAAGGATCTTCTCCAGGAACCATAAAGGAGGCAAGAAAATTTGATTCCACGAATCCCAGGGATTTTCACCTGACTCTTCCGGAGATGGAGCTCCTGTAAGAGGGGAGGGGAAAGCTTTTTTTAAATTCCCTGATGTTCTGTCTCAACAGGAAGTAACTGATTCAGAAATTAAAAAAAAAAAAGCAAACACTGGAGTCCTCCAAAGGGTCCAACCAGACCAAAAAGAATCTGGTTCACTCTACTTTAATACAGAGAAGATTTAAGAAGGCCAGCCCACTTAGGTTCTTATCCTTGAATTTTTCTTCTGCTCCTCCTTCCTCTCTCCTTGCACTTTACTTGAAAAAAAAATGCACTTTATTTTGCTTTTGCCTCTTAAAAAGTACTCCATTGTATTTATTCTGCTGCATTTATTACTGCTTGTCAGTAGCCTGACTAAATTGTAATTATTCTAAGCCTTTGTTTGAAGCACTTGGGCTTCAGACCAGTTGTTTTACATTAAGAAGGTTTGTGGTCTGCACTGTTGTGGCAGGACCGGTAGCTTACATCCTCCCAAGTTGGGAGTTGCCGATTGAAGGCTTAGTGTCTGTTATTCTAAGTGCATTAGTTCTGGTTTAAGCACTTGGGCTTTAGGCCAGTTATTTTACATTAAGAAGGTGTGGTCTGCACTCTTGTGGGAGGAGCAGGTAGATTCTGCCCTTCTGAGCTAGGAGTTTGTGGTTAAACGCTTATTGTGTCTGCTTATTTGAACTGTTTCTGAAATGGCTACGCCTTGTTTGCTGTAGCATAGACTAAATTCAGACCTGCTGAATCTGGCTTTGTTTGTATAACATGAGCACTAATCCAGACCATCTTTTTTTTGGAGAAGGTTCTCCTGCACCCTCGTGGCAGGAGTGTGCAGTTAGAATATGTCTGAAAACTGCTGGAATGGGGCTCAGTTTTTAGCTTTTTATTGGTTATTTGGTTAATTTGTTTAAATGTTTGCTCATTTGCTACTGTTTTTTTAAAAAAAAAAAAACATTTTATGCATCTCTGCTTAGCTAGGGTTAAACTATTCCTGGCGCCATAAAGTATGCTCTTCAAATTTTCCCTTAGAACAAGCCAGTTTTTTTAGTTTAAGCACTCTGCTCTGTTTCTTTGAGCTCTGCACTTTTTCAGAACTCGTAAGCACTAAATAAGCTACAAATTACTACAGCACTCCACTTTCTTCACTTGTCTAGAGGAAAACAGTTTTTAGTACTTAATAATTAAGCACCTATCCAGGCATGTCTAAGGGTCAGCTTCCGGTATTTTCTCCTGTCTACCTGATGAATCTGGGTATCTTTTGGCAATGCAGCAATTGCCTCATGTACACAGACAACCCTCTCCTCCTACCACCCAACACTACAACCTGAGAGAGATGCACTTATATAACCAAAACTGGAAGCAAAGCTCTCTTCACCCAAGACTGGACTAGACCGTCAAGAGGAGAAAGTAAACACTTGCACCACGCTCATCACATCACATAGTCCCTCTAAACCTACACCACCAAAACACACAAACACAAAACACGCACCTACATTCACGGAGGCTCTCAATAAAAATCCACTCAAGGAACAGAGACCTCCAAAGCAGAAACGCAAGCAGCCTCCACCCCCCAACACAACCCAAATGACACATAGCCCACAAACTCTGTGCCACTCAACCACAGCCCATAAGGCATAACGTACCAACACTCTAGTCGTAGGTGGCTCTCTGGTCAGGCACACTGATGTTCCACTCACCAGGCTAAACAAGGAGAAAGTTACTGTCAGCTGCCTGTATAGTTTCAGGATCCGCCACATAATGCATGCACTCTGGTCACTCCACAACATGTACAAATATGACTCTGTCATTGTCCATGTTGGTTTGAATGACCCATGGAAGAGCTCTCTGATCTTGTAACCCAGCCAGGTATGACCCTAGCCCTGAGTAGCATCATGCCATCAACCAGAATACCACAGTACAAGGACAAAATGATTAACTTCAACAATTGGCTAAGCTTCTGGTGTTATTCTAAGGGGATCCAGTATCTGTCTGCCTGGGATGACATGATCGACAGACCACGATGCTTTGCCAGAGATGACCTGCACCTGTTGCTCTTTGGATTCCGGATACTGGCTAAGGCTCTTGCCACCCCTATAGTGCGTGTTTTAGGCAAGGTTCAAATGACGAATTCACCAATGTAACCAGTACAAGTAAGCAAAATCTGAGGGTAATGCTACTCCATGCTAGAAGTCTAAACCTCAAATTGCATTCACTTGAGGCACTCCTTAAAATGGAGAGCATCGCCATCTGTGCAGTGGCAGAGACCTGGTTCAAGGCTTCAGAGACCACCCCTGCATTACCAGGCTATAATTCATAGCACATCTTTTGGCCACGTAACCTGGACCGAAACACTAAAGGCAGAGGCGTGTCTATTCATTAGCCAGGAGGTGTGAATATCCTTAGATCTGAAGTTGTTAATCTTCTTCCTATTCATTACTGATGGGGTTCAGTTCTGAGCCCTCGGAACCAAGTCGGCCTTATACCAAGCTTGCGTTCACCAAAAACTCTCGAGCTAAGCTGCTACCCACAATGCCCTTTGCTCAGTTACTTACGATCTCGTTTGCCGCGCAGCCATATAGCAGCATTTCATCGAGCTCTCCAGCGAAGTGCTTTTTTCAGATATATTTACTAGTTTTGAAAAAGTTGTTCCTCTTTTTATAATCTGTTCTTGATTTCTATATTGCTTCAGCTCTACCCACGGGTATTTCTCTCTTACCATTGTTTGTAATTACTTGGTATTTCTAACTTTCTACCCTTGTGGTATCTCGTTACCATTGTTGATATTTCCTTTCTCTCCATTTCTTCTCTTTTCGCACTCTTTCCCGTGTGTGTGTGTGTGTGTGTGTGTGTGTGTGTGTGTGTGTGTGTGTGTGTGTGTGTGTGTGTGTCTTTTCTGGGATGTCTGAAAAGAAGGGAACTACTGGGTTTAAACACTGCTCTTCTTGCAGTGGTAAACTAACGAATAGTGACCTCCTTGAAGAGTGTGTGTGTATTGTTTGGGGGTTCCGCATTTGTCGGCGAAACCCCGTGTGATATTTGTGCTAGTTTCAGTCGGCGGATGCTGAATGAACATCGTAACAAACAGATTTTAAAGGGCCTGCTTGCTACCTCCTTTTTCGGAGGCTATTTCTGCGACAGAGGTCTCATCCTCTCCTTCTCTGGACAAGAAATGTCCTTGATCGGACCCCTCTTCACAGGCCGGTGACAGAAGTAAAAGTCACAAGCACAAGGCCCATAAGTCCTCATCTGAACACCATTCTGCCTCTTTGGTGCCGACTACTACATCGGCTCTGAGCTTGGCTCCAGCGAAGTTTTACTGAGGTCGCCTCATCGGCACCTACCCCAACACTGGCGACTATGGCACAGTCTACTGCCTCGGTACCGACCCAGCGTATCTGTTTCTCTTTCTGCACCGACATCGCCCATTTCTGCTCCGATATCGGTTCCAACAACTACCTCAGAACCGTTTTTGCCGTCCACCCCTATCGTAATTTTGGCTCCGAGCCTGTTCATGGCTCCAACCATACTGTTGTTACCAGTTGCACAATTGGAATAGTCGGTGCCATTCTGTGACACAAAACGGACCCGATACTTATCTACTGTGGACCCGTTTGCCGGACAAGCCTGCAGTCCCTTTTCGGACCGGCCAGATTCCCTCTCTGGGGCATAGGTGAGATCCACCAGGAGCCTTTCCGAATTGGATGTGGTGCGCCTTTTTGACCAGCTGCTGACCGCCAGGGGAATTTCAAGTCCGCCTAGACCTATCCCACTTCAGGCTTTGGGTCAATTTCTCCAGCAACCCTCCCTTGGATCCCTCTGTTCTAAGGCTTTTTTTTATCCAAATTTTACTAGAGGACGTCTTTCCTCTGCACTGACAAGGACTCTGTCTGAGGCCCCGAGACCCCTTTGGGTGTCTGTTCCGTCGGAACCCACTCTTCCTCAATCTCATGCTTGGGGGGTGGAACCTCGGTTCAGGTCTCGGTTCTGACAGTTTTGTCTGCCCTGACTTCAGATCCGAGGGTGACTATCGCTCAGAGTCTGCTTGAGGATCCGTCCCCGGGGGCGGACTGTCTGGAGCAGGGTGTGACCCCTGTTTCGATTTTGTCATCTTTGGTTCTGGGCTCCCATTCCTCTTTGGGCAGGCCCACTTTCCGGGTGATGGAGAGGGCGCTTGCTGCTAGCAATCCTCCTCCGTTGGTTATTCCCCCAGTTCCTTCTGAGCCACAGCTGTCAAAGGCCACCCCCTTCCCCCAGGATTCCGAGAGCACAAGGCCCAGGAAACCCCTGTCCAGGGCATTTCCCTTTCTGTGTCTTCTTCGGATGCTCCCACCGAAGAACCCCCTTGGAAACGTGTGTGTGTGTGTGTGTGTGTGTGTGTGTGTAAGAGGAAACGCATGGACTCCCCAGAGGAGTCTCTCACGGAAGATACAGACTACGATGATGGGGAAGGGTCCTCACGGTCACCCCCTGACTACGTCTCCTTTGGAGACATCATGGAAATCTTGAAACAGAGGCGTGACTGGAAGTCCTCAAACCCTTCCTCGGAGGAATCCGTATTCCTGCAGGCCTTTTGCTTGCGGCCCTCTACATCTTGGGTGACCCCCCCCTGATGAGTTGGTTAAACTCATCGTGCAGCGGGCTTGGAAGAACCCCGACTCCACTGAGGCCATCCCCCAGGAGATCAGACAAAGTACTCTCCCCTTCAGAGGATCAAAAGCATTGATCCAGAGGTTTTCCAATGGATGCTATGGTGGTGGTGGTAGCCACGAAAAAGGACCTTGCAGAAGAGAGTCCTGCTGTTCACCTGCCCAACAGAGTCCCGGGCAGTGGACAGGTTAGAGAAGAGTCTTTGCGTCAGTGACCTTCACAGTTAGGTCTCTGAACTTTCCGGCACATTTTATGAGGCTCCAGAGAGATCTCCTCTCCTAACTCTTGCAGGTCAAGTATTGGATGGAGCACGAGATAAAGTTGCTTCCCAACCTGCCACCCTAAAATCTATAATTCATCCATGAGGCTGGCTGTCACATGCAACCGAAGGTGCAGCTAGAGCTGTGGGTGCAGGCGTAGTCATGAGACACCACACCTGGATGTGCATTTGCGACCTCGTGGACTCTGTCTTCCTTTCTAAATTACCCTATAAGCCATCTGCTCTGTTCGGTGATAAGGGCAGGGATACATTAGCCAGGTGCGAGCAGGACAGGAAGACATTGTCTGCCGTTGGCCTACGCTTTTCCAAACCTCAGCATTCCTTCTCCAGGAATCAGAGGAGCGGAAAGATGTGGCACAAGAAGTCTCAAGGTCCTTTCCGAGACACATGTGGTGAGGACTCCTCCAGAGGCAGAGGGGGTTCCAATAATGGAAGACATCCCTTTCGGGGCAAAGGGGGTCTCCGGAACCAGGGCTCCAGAGACTCCTTCTCAGGTAGACCATATCAGCGCTCCTGAGGCGCTGCCCAATTTGCTTTCCTCTGGAAGCAGTCGGGGCATTTTTTTCTCTGCACCAAGCTGCCTGGCTCTCCATTACGAACGATCAGTGGGTGCAGAGAATCATTACCAGAGGCTACCATATTCCACTAATAACTTATCCAAGACCTCTGAAATCCCTTCCCAATGTTCCACCCAGTCAAAGGGAGGAGGCAGCTTCCGAAATACGAAAGCTATGTCAAAAACGAGCCATCCAACAGGTCCCCTCAGAGCAGTGTGGATCAGGGTTCTACTCAAGATTCTTTTTGGTGCCAAAGAAAATGGGGGACTGGAGGCCCATTCTGGATCTCGGCCAACTAAACAAATCGGTAGTTCAGACAAGTTCCGCATGGTCACGATTCAATCCATCCTCCCCTTTCTGCGGGAGGGTGTGTGGATGTGCTCATTAGATCTCCGGGATACGTATTAACATATCAAGATGGACAAGCGCTCCAGGAGCCTCCTTCACTTCCGGTTTGAAGCCAATCACTAACAATTCAGAGCCCTGCCTTTTGGTCTCTCGATGGCCCCCAGTGTGTTCACGAAATGTCTTGCAGTGGTAACAGCTCATCTGAGACTTCACGGATTCCAGGTGTTTCCATACTTAGACGACTGGCTCCTCTCTGCCCCCACCCAAGCATCTTCTGGTCAGGGCCCTCCGCTACACACTGGCTCTAGCGGAGTCATTAGGCATCACCATACATTGGGAGAAATCAAACCTTCAACCATCACAACAACTGGAATTCATAGGGGCAATATTCAACACCCAGTCAAGCCTGACCTCACTTCCTCTCCACAGGCTTCAGCGACTAAGGGCACAAGTTCAGGTGATACTCTGTTGAAGCAAGGTGTCTGCAAGGGAAATCCTTCAAGCCTTGGTATCTATGGCTGCAGCCATCCCCATGGTTCCCTTAGCCAGATTACACATGGGATTACTACAATGGCTCCTTCAGGCCCATTGGATACCCAATCTTCACCCCCTGAGCTCAAAAGATTCTCATCACCAGCATTTGCAAACTAGATCTCCTCTGGTGGATGAGTACAGATGAAAATCTTTGGTGTCACCCCTTCCAGGTTCCACAGCCCAGCTGCACGGTGACCACGGATGCTTCCCTGATGGGGTGGGGGGCACTTATAGGAAAAGTCGGTCCCAGGCACATGGTCCGATGTAGAGGTCAATTTGCATATCGGTGTCCCGGAGTTGAGCGGTGCTGTTGGCGTTGCAAGCTTTTCATCTGCTCCTTCTGCCCGGAATGATTGCTGTCCAGTCGGACAATAGGTCCGTGGTCTGGTACATAAACAGGGGGGGCCCGAATCTTACCCCATATGTCGCGAAGCCATGTGAATCTGGCAGTGAGTTATAGCTTCCAACCACTTTCAGATCACAACGCGTATCCCGGGGAGCTCCACTGTGATTGCGGACAGAGCAGATGTATTCTTCATCCTCGCGAGTTGTCTCTCAACCAGAGTGTGGCGGCAGAAATTTACAGCCGTTTGGGCCAGCCACGCTGCAACCTTTTCGCCTCCCCTTCAAACACAAAATGTAGCGGCTACTTTGCCCTCTTTCCCCCTCTCGGGGAGTCACCGAGAGATGCTCTAATCCACAATTGGCCCACGTGTCTCCTTTATGCTTTCCCTCAGATTCCTCTGATTGCTTCTCAACCGAATAGCTTTCCGCAGAAGGGGAAAGTGATCCTCATTGTCCTGTTCTAGCCTCAAGTGTGGTTTCCCTTCCTTCAACCTCATCTGTTACAACCTCCTTGGATCCTGGACACTCATCAGGACTTCGTATCTCACCCACAAGGGCAGACTCCCCCAAATCTGTCCATTCTAAACCCAACAGCTTGGTTTCTCCACTTCCATTAGTTGCCAGGCAGGAAACCCTGTCTTCACCCATCCGTGATATTCTCTTGGCTTCTCATAAACCATCCAACAGGAAACTTTACAGGGATAAATGGAAAAGATTCTCTATTTGGTCACGTAATCAGAAGCTAGACCCATTCTGAGCCCATGTAGCCATTTATTCTTCATCATCTGGCTGAACTGTTAAACAAAGGGGCCATGGCTTCCACCCTTTGAGTCCATCTAGCAGCTATTTCCAACTTCCATAACTGGTCTGAAGGAGTGCCACTTCTCCTCTCGCCTTTGCAAGACCTTCCTCAAGGGTATTTTTCACAGCAGGCCTCCCATCAGACAGCCGGTGGAGGCATGGAATCTGTTCTGGGTTCTGCAGGCTCTCTCTCTGCCCCCGTTTGAGCCGGCTGTGACATGTGATCTAAAATTCCTTTCATGGAAATCCTTATTCCTGGTGGCTATAACTTCAGCCAGAAGAATTTCTGAATTGCAAGCATTATGTATCAAGAGCCCTTATCTGATCTTTCATAAAGACACAGTATCACTTCGTATTAACCCATCCTTTCTCCCCAAAGTGGTTTCTGATTTTTCGATTAACCAGTCCATTGATCTCCCTGTGTTTTTCCCAAATTACCACAACAAGGGAGAATGCTGCTTACATTCCTTGGATGTTCATAGACCATTAAGTTTCTGTCTGGACAGAACTAAATCCTTTCGCAAGTCAGACCAGCTTTTCATTTTCTTTACTGGCCCTAGAATGGGAGGTGCAGTATCAAAAGTTACTTTGTCTAAATGGCTCAGGGGTTGCATTGCTTTCACGTGTTTTCTTATGGAGGGATCGAAGCCTGGCCAAGTCCAAGCTCACTCAACTAGGGCTATTGCAGCATCTGTTGCCTTCCACTCTAGGGCCTCCATGGGTGACATTTGTGCAGCTGCCATGTGGGCTAAGCCCAACACCTTTATCAAGCATTACAAATTGGACCTGATCTCCAGGGGAAGAGCGGCCTTTGGCTCAATGGTTCTCAGGAATGTTCTTCCATAAGGGCCACCCAGGTTCTCCAAGTAGCTGGGGACTCGGTCCCATCAGTGATGAATAGGAAGAAGATTAACAACTTCAGATAAAGAAGTTGTCTTACCATAATGTTCCATCTGAGTTGTTGTTGTTCTTCCAGTCATCACACCCTCCCACCGACCCCCTCCTAAGGTTCCTGGCGGATCTTCTGGGTCTTTGTGGTGTATTAGGGTTTCTGTGCAGAGATGGCCTCTGATTTATTCTTCTATATGTTGCATGCAAACTCTGTCTGAGGTAACTGAGCAAAGGGCATTGTGGGTAGCGGCTTAGCATGAGAGTTTTTGGTGCACGCAAGCCTGGTATAAGGCCGACTTGGTTCCGCGGGCTCGGAACTGAACCCCATCAGTGATGACTGGAAGATCAACAACTCAGATGGAATGTTATGGTAAGGCATAACTTCTTTTTTTTCTCTGATAATCTCTGATGCATTATGCTAAGTGCAACTAACTCTGGGCAAGACCGCAATCCAAGTTGTAACTTGCTACAGATCCCCCACCATGCCCCAGAATTCCAACTCCTCATTTCTTGATACACTGGAAAATATTATGGTACAACCCAACACCCTAATAATGGGCGATTTCCCCCCCCCCCCCCCCAACTATCCTGCCATTAACTGGGAAAACTACTAGTGTACCAACTCTTTTTTGCTCAACGTTTTCTGTAATTCATAAATTCCAATGCCTTGGATCAACTTATCCACACACCCCCACTAGGGGCAGCAATATCCTAGACCTAGCCATTACCAACATGGGCGACTGGTGTTCCACACCAGAGGTCAATTCCTCGTTGATCAGATCCGACCACAAGCTAATCGCCCTAGACATCCACATCCCACCCCCCCCATTAGGGAAACCACAGTAAAACATTTCTCCAAAGCCAACTTCATGCTTAAGACAGAAGCAAACTTCATGACACCTATGCAGACGGACAGAGGTACGACGACTGAATCCTACACAAATGCACTTTATAAGCACTTACACGAGTGCATGGATTGTGCTATCCCTAACAGAACCAAGATGCTAGCCTCCAAAAAAAAAGTTAGCCAATCTGGTGAGTCCCCAGCCATAAACACTCTACAACAGAAGAAAGAAACTGTTGCAAAAAAAAAGTAAAATCCCATGGTTGGAGGAACTCCCTGGTCAGCCTCAGTAAGAAGCTGAGATCCCTCATAAAATCCTCCAAACCTAGTTAGAAAAGAATATAGCCACTAATTCTAAACACAACCACAAAAGTATTCTATAGCTATGTCAAGAATCTCAATGGCAATACTCAAATTTGCTCTGAGTTGCAGCACAATGGCACTAAATATACAGAACCAACTAATATTGCCAACATCCTGGCAGATGGGTTTAGTGCTAACTTTACCCCCCTCTCACCCCCTAAAGGGCTCATCTTTATACTGGAAGAATGCAAAGTTCCTGTAATCATGGCTGCACAGATAAAAAACACACTCTCTCCAAAGCCAAGAACACAGCATCCATAGGACCTGACAATATCCCAGGCTGCATTTTTTGTGCCCACTGAATGGTGCACAGCGACTGTTATCCCACTCCACAAAGGGGGAGCCACCACAGACCCCGGGAACTACTGCCCCATTAGCCTAATGAGCCTGGTCTGCAAGGCCATGGAATGTATCGTCATGGAACTTGTAAACAGACATTGGTAATCTCCAATCTCTGGACCCCACCCGGTTCAGGTTTGTAAAAGGCAGATCATGTCTCCTAAATCTGATGGACTTCTTTGAAGCAGTCACCAAAGCTGTAGATGAGAGGCTACCTAGCTAGATCTTGCCAAGTCTTTTGACACCATTCCCCACTTGGAAATTATAGATAAACTCACTAAACTAGGTAGAAATCCCTATGTCACAAGATGGGTTGCCAACTGGCTCACTGACAGAACCCACACTGTGAAAGTAGAAGATTCCAAATCTGACTTCAGACCAGTGACAAGTGGAGTACCGCAGGGTTCAGTCCTGGGTCCTCTCCTGTTTGGTATCTTCTTCATTAGCCAAAGACCTTCTGTGTTTGGTGTAAAGTTCGCAGATGAATGCAAACTAGGAGCCATAATCGAAACTCCTAACAATGTGGACATCCTAGAAAAGGGCCTCACTGAGACAGATGCCTGGTGTCAAAGCCATGGCCTCAAGCTCAATGCCAAAAAGTGCATTGGCATCACCTTTGGTAAAAACTCTGTACCTATGAGCTGCCCTGTAAGTGGTAGTCTACTTCACACTGAAAGTGTGATGAGACCTTGGGACACAGGTGAACAGTAGTGTCTCCTTTGATAATCACATCGCCACAGTAGTCAGGAAATCCTTCTATGTGGCACACCTCATCACAAAAGGTTTCTCATCCGGGAAAAAGAGGTCATTCTTCCCCTCTACTCATCACTTTTATTAGACCCATTATATAGAGTACAATGCTTTTTTGGTATGTACCTCACAAGATATCTACAACTGGAAAGGCCACAGAAATACCTCCCAGAGGATTACTGGCCTCAAACAGATGCCCTACACACAGTCTAAAAAAACTGCAGCTTTACTCCATCGCATATCGTCTACTCAGAGGCCATCTCTGCCTAACATACAAAGCTACGTCAAACCCAGAGCTGTTGGACATGATCCACTTAAAGAAATCCCAATCCCTCCGAGCTACATGCTCTAGGGACCTAAACCTTGTCACCACAATAAACAGAACATGCTGGAGGGATAGCTTCCTGTCCCAGAGATTTCCCATACTCTGGAACAAACTACCTGTCCGTATCAAACAAAGCTCATCATTAGCACTCTTCAAGAAAAACCTTGATGATTGGATGGGAAGTAGGAAATTCACCCCAGGGATCACCTCTGTGGCACTGCTCGACAGGGTCACAGGAAAAATCATTTTCTTGGGTGGCAAAAGCCAGGGTACCTTTTTGGCTAGACTTATATAGGCCCTAGGGCCAATAGCCTTGTACCTACCTATGAACTTACTAGAGGTATTTTTTTTTTTAGTACCAAAGCAAAATTGGAGTCAATTCTAGACCCAAGTCACTTGAACAAATTTCTAAGAAAAACAAAAATCCAAATGGTCACTGTACAGACTTTTTCTCTTCTTGAGGAAGACCAACCTGGGTGTGTTGTATAGTTTTTCAGGGTGGGTACTACTATATAAAGATGGACAGATGCTGCATGTCGTATCTTTGCTTCTGGCTGGTAGCCAGTCATTTTCAGTTCATAACTCTACCCTTTGGTCTCACCACAGACCCCCGGGTGTTCACCAAATGTGTGGATGTAGTAATAGCTCATCTTGCACTTCAGGGCTTCCAGGTGTTCCCTTATTTGGATGACTGGCTCATCACTGTCCCAACCAGAGAGCTGCTCATCCAAGCCAGGGACGACTTGCTCAATCTGTGTTCAGACCTAGGCATTACAGTGAATTTTAACTAAGTTCAAACTTCGCTCAACTCAATCTTTAGAGTTTGTAGGAGCTCTGGACATGCAGGTCAGTGTAAAACTTCCCTAAAAAAGATTGCATCCATTACTCATCAAAGCCTCAACCATTTTGTCCTGTCAGAAGCCACCAATAAAAATTTATCTATTCTAGGCTCCAAAGCAGCTTTGATCACCCTGGTTCCCCTGGCTAGGTACTACATACCAAGTTTGCATTGGAGCCTTGTAGTCCAGTGGTCAGTAAGATATTGATCCAGGTCTTTCCAAGTATCTCTTTTTAATGAAGAATTGCAAAACGCACATCAGTGGTGGTTGGATTCCCCACATTTTTCACAAGGTCATCCCTTCAATCTTCCCTTTGCCTAAGCCACATTGACCACGGGTGCTTCCTACTTCTGTGGGGGGCATTGCCTAGGAAAGACTGTCCAAGATAAGTGCTCCCAATCAGAGTCCGGGCTACATATGAATGTGATTGAGATGAGAGCTGTCCTGTCATTGCAGGCCGTTCAGGACTTTTCTCTCATATGTGATCTCTAGTCAGACAGACAATGTGGCAGTCATCTGGTATATCCACACACCGAGAGGAACCACATTTTATATGTTGTGTCTAGCGGCCAAGATTGTGGCAATGCGTGATTATCTTCTCTGCTTTTTAATAGCAATGCATATTCCAGGGAAGTCCTGTGTGTTAGCAGTCAGGTTGAGCAAGTCTGTCCGTCACACGTGGTCTCAGTCCAATAGTCATGGAGAAGATATTCAGCTGCTGGGGCTGTGATATCTCCACATCTCCCCACAACTCAAGTGCAACAAGGTCTTTGCTTCCCCCCCCCCCCAGGAGAGGGAGTCGTCCAGGAATGCTTTGACCCACAATTGACCCCAGAACGCTTTTATACCTTCCTTTCCATTCCTTTGATTCCAAATATCTTGGAGGAAGTATTGGCGAAGATCAGTAGTCCTCATAGCCCCCTACTGGCTTTGACAAGTATGGATCCAATGTTGTCTATTTTCATCCATTCAAACATGTGGGTTGTCAGATCTGACCTTGGCACTAATCTAGAGCTAATCCTTTCCAGAGCTCTTTAACAACTCCCCTACCCATAATTCCCTAGGTTGCACATGAGATACTCTGATCTCATTTGCCACTCAAATGCTTAAGGCGTGCGGAGAGCTCTCCGAAGTCTTCAAAAGGAGGATTTTTCCATTTTTGAATAGCTGTGTTTCTACTGTGGGAGTTTATAACTGGTATTTTTCTTCATAGCTTTGTTAGGTAGGATTAAAAAAAAAAGCAACTCCTCCTCCTTTAGGTATTTTCAGACCACCTGTTCTTTTTGTAATTTTTTTCTTTTTCTAAGCTGCTAGTTTAGTGCTGCTCTACATTGAATGTGAAAACTGTAGTTGCCGACTGTGAAAACTGGTTGCTGATTTGATCCTTCACATAGATTAGTGGGTTTAATGTTGGAGACATGAAGTTTCAAGAAATGTTTAGAGTGTGAGCAGACATTACCATTGCAGGACCCACACTCAGTGTCTTTTGTCTCCGTCCTGCCCATCTAGACACAATGTTTGGTCTTGTGCAGCCTTCATTGGCTGGTCCCTCCAGAATCGCAGGGACAAATTAGTATTAAAGGGGCTCCTTCCTGCACAGACAGAGGGGCTACCCCATTATCTCCTACAAAAGAGAAGGAAAAGCCTAAATCTCTGGAACTTTTGACATCTGTTGGTCCTAACCCAAAGATTTCCAGAAGATCAGGACTATCTACTTCTTGACCCTGATCTCCTTCGCGTAGAACCAGTTATTTACAGGAACTTCTGAGTTTTCAGGCTTCAGTCTCCTATCCCCCAGGAGAAAAGGTATTCCCGACTTCCATCTGAAGCATCATCCTCCGTCATCTAGAAGCCTTACAGAGCTAGACCTCGACAGAATGATGACGAAATTTCTGAGGATGCAGATTCAGCTCAGGATTATCCCAGCACCGTCCCTTGGGAAGATACCTAATGTTTTCCATCTTCCCCCTCTCATTCAAGAGTCTGCACCGATCCAACCTTTGGCTTTGGGTTTACTGGAACTGTAGTTCCTTTATTGGCATCTGAACTACTTTTATGTTTGACCCCAAATGTGCCCTATTCTCTCTAGACTCTGATTTTCTTTTGGATTGTAATGAGACTCCGAGTTGAAGCTGAGCCTCTGGTGAGCAAGTTGATGCAGAGATGATCTGAAGTCTCCTCTCGGGGCTTTGGCTGTAGGTAGCTCAGACCTGAGATCTGCTTTGGAGCTGGAGCTTGTTGGTGCTGAAGTTTCCTTTTCCTCTTCAGAGTGGAAGGAATCATTGGCACCAGTAGCAGCTTCTGCTTTTGAAGCCTTAGAATTTTGGCAACTTCCAAAGGCAAGGTAACGTTCAACTAGTTTGGTTCCATCCAAGCCCCACCTGCTTTGTGCTTCTAAACCTCTTCAGTCATGCAGGGTACAGTCAGCACCAAGGGTTTCTGAAGAAGTCTGCCAGTTCTCCATCCGTTGTAACCCTTCTACTAAACCTCCCAAAGGTGTTCCCAGAAAACAGACTTGCAAGCAGAAGCATTTAGATTCTTCATCAGAGTCTTCGCAAGAAGATATTGACTTGGGAAGCCGAGTGCTCCCTTCGCTCCCTCTCTGAAGATGTCTCCTTTGGAAGCATTCTAGAATTAGTGAAACAGAGGGAAATGAACATCCCAAGAACCCTGTCTGGATGAGTCGGTATTTCTGGAAGCCTTTGGTTCTGTACCAGCCTTGTCCTGGGTGGGTACCACCCATTAATCCTCTTATTGATCTAATGGCTCAATGGGAGTGGAAGGACCCTGATATGGTGGAGCCCATACCAAAGAAAGCTGATTTGGATATTATCTGACCTGACTGATGGGAAGCACTGGAGTAAGGGTCCATGTGTAAATGCTATGGTAGTGTCAATCAACTTTTTCCAATAGCTCTTTCTTGGTGGCTAATCTGTTCATCCTCCGAGTCTAGGGTGATGGACAGATATGGAAAGTGGACCTATGTGTTAGCGACTTTTGCCCTTGGATCACTGAACTGTCTTGCTCACCTAAGAAGAATTCAGAGAAATTTGATAAAGGAGATCTCAAAGTCCCTCTCTGGGTAGGTGTTCAGAAGACTGGACTCCCAGCTTTCCGACCTACAGTACTAGTCTAATGTGGCCATATGTCTGGTATTGAAGCAACTGACTGCACAGCCAGAGCAGCAGGCACCAGTATCACCATACGCGAATATGCTTGGGTGCGACTGTGTGACTTTGTGGAAGGTTTCAAGTTATCCTTCATTAATGTCTCCTATGCTGCTTCCACCTTGTTTGGACCTATCAAGCATACACTTCCCAG
Source organism: Protopterus annectens (assembly GCF_019279795.1). NCBI lineage: Eukaryota > Metazoa > Chordata > Ceratodontiformes > Protopteridae > Protopterus > Protopterus annectens. Next base: position 635,131,202 of record NC_056731.1, read on the forward strand.
GAGTCAACAGGATGGCAAGACTCTGTAGTGGGAGTACACTTCTCCAACCCTCAAAGAGCACACACTAGAAACAAGAGATCAAGGATGATGTGGTTCTGCAAGTCTTGAGTTCTTTCCATGACTCCTAAGGTGATGGACCTCTTTGACAGAGGGGGAAGTAATTTAAACAGGCATCGCCCAAGGAGCAGAGGTGAACCACAGAATCTAAGCTTTCAGGGTCCCTTTTCTGAGAGCTTTTCAGTCCTTCCCCCGATGGCTTTCCTGGCTGCTGTGCTCTGGAGACAATTGGGGGGGGGGGGGCTTGCTCCTTATACCTTCAAGCCTGATAAAAGAGAACATCAGATTTATGGGTGCTGAGGATATTACCCGGAGGCTATTCGATTCCCTTTTTCCTCCAATCCCAGAAAAAGATGGAAGTCCCCAATGTTCCACCCAATCAGTGGGACTTGGCAACCAGAGACATTTCAAAGCTGCTAGAGTTGTACAACAGGTCCTTCATGACTAGTTAAAATGTGGGGTCTATTCTGGATTGCTTTTATTGCCAAAGAAGACGGAGGACCACCGACTCCTTTTTGATTTAAGTCGCTTACCAATTCGTAAAACAGACAAAATTTCAGATGGTCCTGGCTTGGTCTGTTTTACCTCTGCTGAGGCAGGATAATTTGATGTGTTATATAGATCTCCTAGATGCCTACTATCAAATCAAGAGTGAAGCACTCGAGGAAATGCCTCTTCTTTTGGCTAGGAACCAATCCTTTCCAATTCGAAGCTCTGCTGTTTTGATCTCACCACAGCTCCCGGGGGGTTTATCAAGATCGTGGCAGTAGTAGCAGCACACCTGTGACTATAGGTGATCCAAGTCTTCTTGTATCTAGATTGGCTTCTCACTACCCCTATTGAGCATCTCCTGTTCAAACACCAGGTCGATGTATTGCAGTTGTTTATGAACTTGGGAATTTCAATAAAACTAGCATTATGTTTTGTCTGCAACATAGACCATAGGATGCCACCTAAATACCAAACTCCAGATTGTCAGCTTTTCCCAGCCTAGGACCCAGTCATTTTGCCTAAGAGCCCTGCAAGTTTTCCATCAGCCAAAACCACCAGTGAAGTTTAATCCTACATCTGTTGGGGTTCTTGGCATCTACGATTCTTATGATTCCTCTAACAAGATTCTTCATGAGAATACTGCAGTGGACTTGATCAGTACAATGGTCATAATTCACTCATCCTCCTACGTTCAAACATTTATTTTACACAAGCCTGCAAAAAACACATCGCTCGGTGGATAACTTTTCTGTTGGTGACCAAGGGCTATCCTTTCCACATGGATCCTTCAGTAGCAATGGTACCCATGGATGCTTCCCTGGGTGGGTGGATAACTTTTCTGTTGGTGACCAAGGGCTATCCTTTCCACATGGACCCTTCAGTAGCAGTGGTGCCCACTGATGCTTCCCTTTGTGGGTGGGTGGGGGGTGCATTTTGAAGGGAGGATGGTCCAAGGTATGTGGTAGACAACCAGCTAATCTTCGTCATTATCTTGGAAATGAAGGCAGCTCTCCTAGCTTTGCAGTCATTCAGGACCTACTTCCCAAGGCTATGATATCCATTCAATCAGACAAAATGACTGCTGTATGTATAGTGCACCAGCAAATGAGGAGGAACTATTCTTACCCTCTTTGTTGGGAAGCCATGAGGGTTTGGTAATAAGTAACGTTTTCACAGCGCTTTTTAGTAGTGGCACACATCTTGGAGGGACCTCCAATGTACTCAGACAAATTGGGCAGAACACTACTAATGCCTTACAAGTGGTTTCTCAACCCTGCAGTGATGCAAGCGATTTTCAGTCGCTGGGGCCAGCTTTGCTGCAATCTATTTGCCTCTTACCTAAACAAATGCAACAGGTACTTTGCCCTGACCCCCCCCCCCCAATGAGAGTCACCGATGGATGCTCTGGTCCACAATTGGCCCCCGGGTCTCCTGTATGCCATTCCATCTTACCCCAATGCATTGCCTTGCTTTCTGAATAAACTTGTTCAGTGCCACATTTATCCTTCCTGCCTCCTTTTTGGCTCTGACTAACTCTGTTCTTCCTGTGGCCTCTTCTAGTACATCCTCCATGAATGTTGGATCAGTATCCAGATCTGCTTTCTCGCCTGTCTGGACTTCCTCTTCCATATCAGAAATCCATGACGTGGAGTGCATGGTTACTCCAATTCTAACCATAGCCAGAGATTCCAGGCTTCCTCCTGCAGTAATTTATTTTTGTGGAGCAGAAAAAATATCTACCAGGAAAGTTTACCACAGCAAATGGAAAAGATTTTCAATTTGGGCCTATTCCAAGGGTCTTTATTCCTTATTGGGATCAGTTTCCTCCATACTGGACTTTCTATCTGATTTCTTTAACAAAGACTCCAGGTTTGCAACTATCAAGATTCAGTTGGCAGCTACTTCCAGTTTTCGTGTTGGAGTTAACAGTACCTCAGTTGCAACCTAAAAGATCTCAAAAGCCATAAGGATACATTTCTGTTAAGACCTTCCATCAGAGACCCAACACCTCCATGGGAAATCGCCATCCTGTTTCAAGCTCTTGAATCAATCCCCCTTGTCCCCCTTGAGTCTGCTAATACAGTCTTAATTTCTTACATGGAAGACTATTTTTCTAGTTGCAGTGTCATCAGCCAGATGAATCTCAGAACTACAAGCCTCCTCATCAAAGCTGCCTCAAAAGGGTACAGTTTCCCTTATAACCAATTCCTCCTTTATTTCTAGAGTGGCATCAGATCTTCCTGTGTTCTTTCCAAGATGCTCTGCCAAGGGAGAATACCTCCTGCATTTATTATATGTTCACAGACCACTTAGATTCTGTATGCACAGGACAAAGTATTTCAGAAAGGATGACCAATTATTTGTTTCCTTTGTTAGGCCAGAATTGGGTAAGGCACTCTCTAAAGTGACCTTCTGCAGATGGCTCTCTAATTACATTTCCTTTTGTATATCGTGAGAAAAATCTGCCTTTAGTAACTAAACCTAAGATGGATTCAACAAGAGCAATTTCTACTTCAACATCTTTCAATAGAGGATTATCAATTGATGAAATTTGTGCCACAGCCACGTGGGCAACTGTATACACCTTTATCGTCCACATAAGTTGAATGTACAATCAAGATTCCCAGGAGTAACAATGGAAACTCGGGGTTTAGTCCTTCTCCAACCCTGGAAATGAAAAAGGATAAAGATGGGGTTTAATCTTGAGTTCTTTCCTGACTCCTAATTGTCTTTCTGCGGGAAGAATTTAAAAAGGCATTCCCAAAGCAAGGGGCCGGAAATTAAGCTTTCGGTTTTTTTAGAGTTTTTATCCTTTTTTTTCCCTGGTGTTTTTTGGGGGGGTTTTCTCCTTTTTAACCTATAAAAACATAATTTTTTTAAAATATTAAATAATTTTTTTAATAAAAAATAATATTTCCCCCCTCTATTAAAAAATTAAATTTTTTAAACTTTATATAAAAATTTTATTTATTCTTTTTTAAAAAAAAATTTTTTATTTAATTTAAATTTAAAAACAAAAAATTTAATTCCCTTTTCTTTTTATTTAAATAATTTATTTTCATAATCTCCTTCCTTTTTAAAAAAAATAAAATAAAATTTTTTTTCTAAAAACCCCAATTAACTTCTTTTTTCTAACCATTTTATCAAATTTCATATTACAAATTACTATATATAATCTTTTATATTAATTCTTTATACCCTATTAATTTTTAAAACCCATATTATTATTTTTTTAACTTTTTAAAAAAACTAATTATTTTTTTAAAATAAACTAATACCTAAAAAACTAATTTATTTTATAAATATTTTCCTCCCAAATTTTCCCATAAAAAAAAATAATTTAACCCTTTTTTTTTCTTATTTTTCTTATATTTCTTAAAAATTTTTTCATAAAAAATTAAAATTTAATTTTTAAAATTCAAATTAAAACCATCCTCTATTTTTTAAAATTTTAAATTTTCACAACTCAAAAAAAACCATCTCTATCTTTTCTTTCCCCCCCAACTTCCTTTCCCATTCCTTTTAAAACCCCCTATCTTCCCTTTTTTTATTTTTTCCCTTTTTTTAAAATTTTCCAATATTTTTAAAACCACTAATTTTCCCATTACCCTTTTTAAATACATTTTCTCCTACTTTCATCCTTTCCCCAACCTACTTCCCAACTTTTCCTTCATCACCCAACTCCTTTTTTTAAAAAACCCCATTAACCCTATTTTTCCCCCTTTTTTTAACCATATTTAATTTAAATACTTTTTCCCACTTTTCTTTACCAACCCCATCTTAACCTCCCATTTTACCTTCACAAATTCACCTTTTTAATCCCTTATTTTCTCAACCCCATTCAAACCATTTTTTCATTTACTCCATTTTTTAACCCTTTCCCTTACCAAAACCCAAAAAAAACCTTTTCCCAAATCCTTTACCACCCTTTTTTTTAAACTTTTACCTTCCATCTTACCCCATTTTTTTCCTTTCTTTCTAAATTTTTCATTCCACTTTATTTTTCCCCTTTTTTCCCTATTTACCTTTCTTCCCCCTTCCCTTTTCACCTTTCCTTTTATCTACCTTTCTTTCCCCCTACCTTTTCCAATTTAAAATCCATCCACCCCTTTCCTTTCCAAATTTAACCATCCATTCATTTTCCCCTTTAAATTTATTTTTACCCAAAATTCCCAAAATTTTTCCACCAAATTTTTAAAATTTTCCATTCAAACCTTATTCCTTATTTCTTTTCCAACTTTTTCCATCATTTTTTTAAAAATTTTTTTCCCCATTTCATTTACCCCAAAATTCATTTTCCCTTTCCTCCATTTTTTTTTCCCCAATCCCATTACCCCATTTCAAAACCTATTTCACCCTTTAAAACCTTTCCATCCCCCCCTTTCCCCCCTTTCCTTTTTTTCCTCTTTTTTCCCCTTTTTCCCTTTCTTCCCTTTTTCCCCCCTTTCCTTTTTTCTTTTCCCCCTTTTCTCCCATATCCCCCAATTCCCTCAAACTCCTTTTAAAATAATTTCCTTTCCCCAATTTTTCTTATTTCGGTCCCAATTTTCCCTTTTTTCCCTTTCAAACTTTTCCGGGAAAATTTCCTTTTTCTTATTTATTTCCAACCACTTAATTTTTTATTTCCAAAAAAGGGTATTTAAAAGGGTTTAAATTTTTTTTTTTGAAAAATTTTTTGGGGAAAATTTTTTAAAATTTAAAAAATGGGCCCTATTAAATTTCCTTTTTAATTTTAAAAAAATTTTTAATTTAAACCTTTTTTCAAAAAAATTTTTTATTAAATCTTTAATTAAAAATCAATTTAAAAATTTTAATTAAAATTTTTAATTTATTTAAAATTAATTTTTAAATTTAAATTTTCATTTTAAAATTTTTTAAAAATTTTTTTCCTTTTATCACCCATTTAAAACCCAATTCTTTCCCTAAAATTTTTTATAAAATAACCCAATTATTAAAATTATTAATTTAAAATTTTTTTAAACTTTTTATATAAAACTCTTTTTCTCTTTTTCCATTTCATTTTCTAAATTTTTTTATTTATTATATAAAGGTTAAAAATTTGATTTTAAAATTTGAGTTTTATTAATGAGTTTTTAATTTAATTTTTAATTTTGGGGGTTTCTATTTCTTTTTAAAAAGGTTTTTTTTTTGTAAATGTTTTTTTTTAATTTTTGAAAAAAAAAAATATTTTAATTCTAAATTTTGGGGGTTTAAGGCTAGTAATAATTCCATTTTGTAATTATAAAAAAAAAAACTTATTTATGTATGATTTATTTATTAATTATTTTTAGAATATTCTAGGGTTATTTCTTAATTTCTTACTAAATTTGTTTGTATTTTTTTTGTAATTTTAATTTCTTTTTTCTGTATTTATTTTCCCTCCCCAATTTAGAACTTTTAAAAATATTTACATATCCATACATGAATAAATAGAATAAGTAGGTTTTCTAATTTTTAAAAGGGGATTAAGTTTCAAATTTATCTCATAAGTTATCATAAATAAAGTTAATGTGAATAGGAGTATTATCCCTTTATCCAAATTAAAACCCCAAAGTCCTGGGTATTTAACAAATATATGCTCTTCAACTCATTCTCTATTTTTCTTTTAAATGTTTTTAAATCTAATTTCCCTCTTATTATTACAAACATAAATAAAATTATTTTGGGTCTTATCTCTAGATAATTCTATATACTATCTCTTAAATTACCTTATCCCTGTCTTTTAATCATTAAATTGATTTGTTTTCCCCTTATTTATTTCAAGAAATTCCTTTTTATTGATAATATTCTAGTACTCCTTTTTTAATTTGTAAAACTTTATTCCTTTATATTTCTACCTGTTTCCCATCCATTTAACTAATAATCAATATTTAAACCCCCTTATCCTTCTTTTCCTCCATTTTTTACCCAACAAAAAATTTTAACCCTATTTTGGATCTAAATTTTAATTATTTTTTCTTTTTAATTTTTTAATTAAAAATTTTAAACCTTCTTAATTTTTTAAATATATTTTATTTAAGTGTTTTCTTTCATAATCTTTCTATTGTCTTATTTCTTAATCTGTAATTATTTATAAGTTATTTTTTATAAAAACTATTTTTTATCTTTATATTTATTTATATTATATACCATATTATTATATTATAAATATTTTTATAAATAAATATATATATCTTTATTTATATCACCTTTACTAATTTTAATAATCTATAAAATTTCACCATTCTTACTTTTTGCTGATATCTTATCACATTCTATTTGACACCTATAAACAATATGTTTTTCCTTTTATTTAATTTACTCCAATTGTCTTTATTTTAATTATTTAAAATTTTTATTTTTTTATATTTATTTTTTATCCTTCTCTTTTCTCTATCTTCTCCTTTTCTTTACTTTTTTTATTTTTCATTCTTTTCCTCTATTTTCTTAATCATCCTCTTTCCTCTTAATTTTTATCAATATCTATTCTTTCATAATTTTTTTTTATTTTATTATATTTTTTTCCTCCTTTCTTTTCCCTTTAATTTTTTTTTTATTCTTCTCTTTACTTTTCTGTTCTTTTTTGTATAACTTTTATTATTCTTCTTCATTTTTTATTTATTTATTTTTCTTTTTATTAATTCTTTATTAATTTTTCTTTTTCTCTCTCTTTCTCTCTGTTTCTCTCCTTTCTTTTTTCTTCTTCTTCTTTTTCCTTCTCTTTTTTCTTTCTTTTCTCTTTTTCTCTCTTTTTTCCTTCTTTTTTCTCTTTTTCTCTCTCTCTCTTTCTTTCTTTTCTTTTCTCTTTCTTTTCTTTCTCTCTCTCTCTCTCTCTCTCTCTCTTTTTTTTTTTTTCTCTTTTTTCTTTCTCTTCTTTTCTCGTTCTTTTTCTTTTTTTTCTCTTTCTTTTCCCTCTTTTTTCTTCTTTTCTCTCTTTTCTTCTCTCCCTTTTTCTTTCTTTTTTTTTCTTCTTTCTCTCTTTCTCTTCCTCTTCTTTTCTTCTCTTTTCTCTTCTCCTTTTCTCCTTTTCTTCTCTCTCTTTTTCTTTTCTTTTTCTCTCTCTTTTCTTCTTTCCTTTCTTTTTCTTCTTCTTTTCTCCCTTTTTTTCTCTTTCTTTTTTCTTTTTTTTTACCCCTCTTCTCTTTTCCTTTTCTCTCTTCCCTTTTTTTTCTCCCTTCTTCTTTTTCTCTTTTCTCTCTCTTTCTCTCTCTTTCTCCTCCTCTTTCCTTTTCCTCCTTTCTCTCTCTTCTTTTTTTTTCTTCTTTCTCTCCTCTTTTCTCTCTTTTCTCTTCCCCTTCCTTCTTTTTTTTTTTTTTTTTCCTTCTCTTTTTCTTTTTTTTCTTTTTTTTCTTTTCTTTTTTTTTTTTTTTCCTTTTTTTCTTTCCCTTTTTTATTTTTCTTTTTTTTTTCCTCTCTTTTTCTCTCTTTTCTCTTTTTCTTCTTCTTTTCTCTCTTTTTCTCTTCTTTTTTCTTTCTTTCTCTCTTCCTCTTTTTCCTTTCCTTCTTTTTCTTTCTCTCTCTCTCTCTTTTTCTCCTTTCTTTTCTTTTTTTTCTTCTTCCTTTCCTTTCTTTTCTTTTCCTTCTTTTTTTTCTCTTCTCTCTCCTCTTTTTTTTCTCTTCCTCTCTTCTCCCTCTTCTCTCTCTTTCCTTTTCCTTTTTTCTTCTTTCTTCCTTTTTCTTCTTCTTTTCTCTTTCCCCTTCTTTTTTTTTTCTCTCTCTTCTCTCCTTTTCTCTTTTCCTCTTTTTCTTCTTTCTCTCTTTTCTTTTTCTCTCTTTTTTCTCTCTCTCTCTTTCCTCTCTTTTTGCTTTCTTTTCTCTCTCTTTTTCCTTCTCTCTCTTTCTTTTCTCTCTCTTTTCTTTCTTTCTCTCTATTTTCTCTTTCTTCTCTCTTTTTCTCTCTTTATATTTCTTTCTCTTTCTCTCTTTCTTTTTATCTTCTTTCTCTCGTTCTCTTCCTCTCTTTCTCTCTGTTTTTTTTCTCTCTCTCTCTCCTTTTCTCTTTCTCTCTTCCCCTCTCTTTTCTCTCTCTCTCTCTCTTCTCTCTTCTCTCTCTCTCTCTCTCTCATTTTCTTTCTTTCTCTTCTCTCTCCTTCTCTTTCTTCTTTTCTATTTCTTTTGTCTTTCTTTTCTTCCTCTGTTGCTTTTCCTTCTCTTTGATTTTTTATTTTCTCTTTTTTCTCCTCACCTTTCCTGGTGATTCCTGTCTCCCTTGTGTCCTCCATTCTTGGATGTATGCTCTGGTAAATATTTGGTTGGTCCCTCATTGTCTTGTGACTCCTTTCTCCTTTTCCCCTCTCAAGGCTTCCTTCAGATCTTATTGCTCTCAAACTTAAAGTTGCTAGAATCTCTTTTGTTTTGCATACTTTTTCCCTCATGATCTCCCTTTGTCTTTATTTACTGATTCTCAATTCCCTTTTTTCCGCTTTTCAATAATTCTCAGTTTTATATCTTCTTTCTTCTTTCCAGTCTTCATTTCCAGTCTTTTCTAGTTTCCTCAATTATTTGGTTTAATGGTGAAGGTCTCCAGTAGGTCTTAGTTACAAGCTATGGGATTGTAGGGACATAGCGGATGCCCTATAGCTTGCTAGGATATGGTATAGGATTTTGTCTGTGGTTAATTGCATGTAGATAAATTCTAGGGCATTCGCTGTTTGGCCAATGTAGAGTTATATTGCTAATCTAGTTTGCCCCCCATCTGTGTGGCTGATGGTCTAAATGTGTGGAAGGGCACTGAAGCCTTGCACTGCTGGAGTTCTTTCTGTGGATTTAAACCATGTCTCTAACTGCACAAATGACTCCAGAGTGAGGAGAAGCTTGTAAGGTATGGAATTTGTTGTTTAGGCTCCTAGCATTGAGCAGTAACACCTTTAGGTTTCTTTAGGTTTTTATTTTGCTGTGTCACTAGGTTGTCAATTTGGCATTCCCTAAAAAGACTTTAAGGGGGTGAATAAAGCTTTAGCCACCATTAGGAAGCCTATGGGAGGCAGGTGCAGACCATCCATTGCAAAGCAACATTGTTTGTTTACCATGTCCTCCCATGCTGATAAACATTGAATCCCTGTGGAAAGACACCCGAAACTGAGCCAGATATTGAAGTCAATTATATTTTTTTGTACTGTTGCATCATCCTTGGTGTAGGTAGAATGCTACTCGGTGTAAGGCACATACCTGCCTGCGACCACACATTCAGCAAGATCAACGGTGTCTCTCTCTTCATATAGTCTACAGAAGTATCCAATCATTAATGCCCACATGGACTATGATAGTCATACTGGTATCTGTGAGGTGGTGACTTGAGTGGGTGCGGAACTTGGTGGATCCTGGCTCCAGATAAGCAACTAACCCTAATCTTCTCTGTGCTCATTCTGGTGAGTGGGGCATGTGTGTGTTTTATAATGGAGTCTCTATGACAAGAGTTCTGGGTAGTGTTTGCTTGCCTTATTGACTTTGCTCTTGGGGCTCACTGGGTGTAGGCATGCGGTGTTTGGTGGTCCTTTTTGAGTGTTTGAGATTGCTGAGGATAGGCATTGTGATTTATAGGCTTAGGGTATCTATGGTTTAGGAAGACTGTTTGTTTTTTAGTGCTTAAGCATAAAAAACAATCTGTGTTGTGGACACTGTTGTGGATGTAGTGTGTGTTCTTTGCTGCCATGTTTTTATGTCAGATTTTCGCCTCTAGTGAAATTGTGCATGTCCCACATACTTCACCAATTGTCTCACCTCATGTTTAATACGTAAAGTCTCAGGATGCCCATGTCTACCAAGTGGGCTACAGAGACATTTGGAAATTGCATATCCATGTCGTCTAGCCTATATTTGGGTGGACTACTGTAGGTCGTGGACTGCAATATACAGCGGTCTCCTTGGATGGTCTCTGGGGTGTGGTACTAGACTAGGTTAGATTGTTCTAAGATGTGATTGTAGTGCTGTTATCTGCAAACTAGCTGCTCTAAGGAAAGTTTTCTAGATACTTTTACTTTCTGAGTGTTTGTCTGTATAGGGCACTGCTAATCTCTTGATGTAATAACACCAGGAAAGATTGTGAGTGTAACGATACAATAAAACAACTTAAAGTACCTTGGCAAGGCATCAGGGGCCTTTACAATGATTTGTAGGTAATTTAAGCAAAACTGAAGCGGTAGCACTCTAAACAGTTAGCTAAAGTGTGAAACAATAAAGTCTTATCTGCTAAGGATGGAGAAGGATTAACTTGGGACCCCCTCAGAGTGGTGAGGGTGCCAAGCTGATGGAAGCTCTGGGAAAATGAGCAGGAGACAATTTTGTAGTAAAGGATGTTTACTAAAGTGCAATGCTTGTTCGCTGGCTGGTCACTTAGTGATGTCCTTACATTCACTACTGCAGTATTCATTATAAATGGGGATTCCCTACGGTGAAGCCCACAGTCTGACCAGTTTACCAAAGTCTAAATAATGAATAAACCAAGGTATGAAAGTCCACACAGTATAAATGTATTAAAAGTGTAAAACCTTTCGAGCCAAACACTCCATCAATACATAAAAAAAACTTTGTTTAAACCATTCTTTAAATAATCCTTGCCAGCCAATCATATTAAAGAATCAATTAAATAATTAAGAACATATTACAATACTCATCATTGAGTTGAGGAGACCCTGGAGAGGTGGAGATGTGCTTTAGAGAGGAGAGGAATGAAGGTCAGCAGGGCTAAAACAGAATATATGTGTAAATGTGAAGGAGGGTAGAGGAATGGTGAGGTTGCAGGGAGTAGAGTTGGTAAAGGTGGATGAGTTTAAGTACTTTGGATCAACAGTTCAGAGTAATGGTGAGTGTGGAAGAGATGTGAAGAAGAGAGTACAGGCAGGGTGGAATGGGTGGAGAAGAGTGTCAGGAGTGATTTGTGACAGACTGGTACCAGTAAGAGTGAAAGGGAAGGTCTACAAGAGGGTAGTGAGACCAGCTATTTTATATGGGTTGGAGACTGTGGCATTGACGAAAAGGTAGGAGTCAGAGCTGGATGTGGCAGAGTTAAAGATGTTAAGATTTGCACTGGGTGTGACTAGGATGGACAGGATTAGGAATCGGTATATTAGAAGGTCAGCTCAGGTTGGACAGTTTGGAGACAAAGCAAGAGAGGCGAGATTGCGTTGGTTTGGACATGTGCTCAGGAGGGATGCTGGGTATATTGGAAAAAGGATGCAAAGGATGGAGATGCCAGGTAAGAGGAAAAGAGGAAAGCCTAAGATAGGGTTTATGGATGTGGTGAGAGGACATGCAGGCGGTTGGTTTGAAAGAGCATAATGCAGAGGACAGGAAGAAATGGAAACAGAAGATCCGCTGTGGCGACCCTAACGGGAACAGCCGAAAGAAGGTGGTGATAATGATGATTACAATGCTCATCATATCAAAAAGGGATAGCACAATTAAACACACGAATGTTTCAATTTCAGTATAGGTTTAATACTGTTAACTTTTTTATTAAGACCCGGTAGCATATCAGCTGTAAAATGTATTCACTTTTACTCGGCCCTTTCAGTTTTCTTTATAATATCACCCCCTCTTTTGTCTGAAAGAATCTTTTGTAATACCCTAAGCTTAAATTTATGGTCACTCCCATTGTCTATGATACACTTGCAGTATATAGGTCATTGGTCTCTACCCCCCCCTACGATTTTCTGAGATATGTGAAGATATCCTTTCCTTAAGTTTACAGTTAGTCTTGCCTATGTAAAAACAGGTACATTTTACATAATTCGCTAAATAGACCACGTTCTCTGTGGTGCATGTGGCAAACGTCTTAAAAGAAAACTTAATTTTAAGGCTAGGCTGCTCAAAATCCAAATCTGTATTCATATATTTACAAAAAATAGTTATAACAAGGAACCGTGTTCTTAGTTTGTACTTGGGTTACTTGTGTAGCATATTTAACATCCTTGTAGCACAACTGCTTCATGTTCTTCTCATTCTTAAAAACAAAGAACGTTTCAACTCCAACTATCTTTATTTCATTATCAGATTGTAAAATACTCCAGTTTTTCAATTATATTCTGTATCTGCTGCGAATGTCTATTCTATTTCATTTATGTAACCCAAGCCATATTTCTTGGTCTTTTCCAAATAGTGACCATCATTATTCAAATAACCGTTCCTAAATAAATAAGGTTTAGCTAGGTTATGATGTTCAGATGCAACATATTGAGCACTATTTGTCAATAAATTCCTATCACAACCTCTCGATACAAAGTCATTAACCATACTGCCGACTTCAGATCTAAAACCTTCATCAGTAGTATTTAGTCAACTGGCACGTAAAAGTTGGCTTTTTACAACACCTTTATAAATGAGTCTATGGTGCATACTGTTACTATGGACATGCCTAGTTGCCTGGACTTTTTGTCTTATGTATAAAGGTATGTAACGTACCATCAGCTTTACTTAAAGTAACGTCCAAAAAACTGTTTTCTTCATCTGGGTAAGTCATATCAAAGTGAAGAAAATCGGTAGTTTCATGCAGTTCTTGAACAGGGTGTGATTAGTGCCTGTCCATAATATTATGACATCATCCACAAACTGTT
>NC_056731.1:635151780-635154280 GCF_019279795.1 Protopterus annectens
CTACCCTGACTGTAAGGGCTTTAAATTGTCAGTTTCATCAGCAGCATTTAATGTCACTGCTTAAACAGAAATTGTTGACAAATACTGAATGTACAGAAAACAAGGAATTGTTGGATTTATTCGTGCAACTGATCCAGTGGGGAGGCATACATTGCAATGTGGATATGAGTCACTGGAGGCCTTTTGCAGGGCCGGTGTTGCAGGTACTGTTATTAGAATGCATGCTTGGTTAAAGGAACAGAATCTGCCTGATCATGTTAAAGCAAAATTACTAGATGCACTTTTACAGCATGATACTTTGTTTGGCACTAAAGCAGAACATGTGTTTAAAAAAATGGAGGCTATGGCCAAATCCATGCAGGCAGTCAAGGATTTCTTAAAGGTACAACCACCCAGGTTTAGTAGGAACTGGCCTTCAAAAAATTGGTCCTTTCCAGTGTCGGGCCGCAAAGAGGCAGATACAGGCGTCCCAGAGGCAGATCTCAACCCCACGGCACATACAGGCCTAAACAATGGGGTGCTCCTACCTCCACAAGCGGAGAAGACAAATCACAGCCTTACAGGAAATGGTCCCAGTGACTTTCCTCTACCAGACCCAAGCACTTTTCTTTTGGCAGCCCCCTTAGGGGGAATACTAGCACTTTTTTCATCAAATTGGCAAATGGTTACTCAAGACAAATGGGTCCTGAACATAGTGTCCCAAGGCTACAGGTTTCACTTTCACACTCTACCAAGGTCAAAAAGTATGCCAGACCTGCCTCACAATCAGTGGGCAGAGGCACAAAATCAAATTACAGCCCTCATGGAAATGAGGGCTATTCAGCAAGTACCACAACACGAGCAGGGGCAAGGATTATACTCCAGAGTTTTCCTAGTACCCCAAAAGAACAAAACCTGGAGACCAATACTGGACCTGTCTATACTGAATAAATTTCTGGAAGTTCCAAAATTCAAGATGTTTACTCTACAGCAGCTACTGTCCATGCTGGGCATGAAGGCTTGGCTCGTAACTTTGGACCTAAAGGAGGCATACCTGCATGTCCCAATCAGACAATCTTGCAGAAGATTCCTCAGATTCATAGCTGGCTCAATGCATTACCAATTCTCTGCACTACCCTTTGGCTTATCTACTGCGCCCAGGGTCTTCACAAAATGCCTGGCACCAGTAATTGCGTTTTGCAGACAAAAAGGAATTCAAATATATCCCTACTTAGATGACTGCCTAATTCAAGCAGAGAACAAAGATAGTCTTCTACAGCATCTGGCGTTTGTAAAAAGATTGCTAATTGGCCTAGGGTACACAGTAAACAAAAAGAAATCAAAACTAGTGCCCTCTCGAGATAATATTCCTGGTGGAAGCTTAAATACAACTGCCCAGATAGCTTATCTCACGCCAGACAAACAAAAACATCTGACTACTTACTTCAAGACCTTGGCAACAAAAACACACTTATCTGCAAGGAATATCCTGCAGGCCTTGGGTTTCATGGCATCCTGCATTCTACTAATTCCATATGCCAGACTGCATATGAGGAAACTACAGTGGTATCTAAAAAGTGTTTGGACTCAGCATTGCCACAGCCTGGAGACAGTAATTGCACTCATTCCCTGCCTACAACAGGAATTTTGATGGTGGGCAGAAGCCTGTCACCACAACAAGGGTCTACCATTCAGGCTACCTACAGCCAGGCAAACGCTGACGACGGATGCATCAGATTGCCTGGGGGGACCATATGGCAGGAAAATGTATTCAGGGCACATGGCCTGCAAACCAGATGCATCTTCACATCAATCAAAAAGAGATGCCATCTGTTCAAAACGCCCTGACAGCTTTCAAGGACATGCTTCATCCAGGACAGTTACCGATAACGACAGACAATACTACGGTCATGTGTTACATAAACAGGGAGGTGCACATTCCTACCCTTTTTGCAGACAAGCAATGACCTTATGGGACACAGCATTGGCTTTCCAAGTTCACCTGCAAGCACATTTCCTGCCAGGAAAAACAAATACTCTGGCAGACTATCTAAGCAGGAAACTCATGGATCCCCACGAATGGAAACTGGATCCACAAGTCTTCAGCATGATAATAAGGAAATTGGGATGACCAGACATAGATCTATTTGCCTCCCCACACAACTACCAGTTGCAGAGATTTTGCACAAGGATTTATCACAAGCAAGCATGGAAAGTGGATGCCTTATCCTTCAGTTGGAAAAAAATAACAGTATATGCCTTTCCTCCACTGCCTCTCCTTCCCAGGGTACTCCTAAAGGTCAGAGAAGAGAAGCCAGAAATGATACTGATTGCACCAGACTGGCCACGCCAGCGCTGATGCCCAATCCTAAAGAGCTTGTCTCAAGGTCCAGCATGGATATCGCCTCAAACGTCTCAGTTGCTGACCCAAGAAAACAATCAGCTCCTGCGCAGCCAACTAATCTGGCAGCATGGCAGTTAATGTAGCCTTTCAGAACACTCCTCTTTCAAAAGCTGTCTT
>NC_056731.1:635159280-635181642 GCF_019279795.1 Protopterus annectens
TGACTTTCTCTGGTCCCATTAACATGTTCAGTGAGGTATCTTTCTGCCAAGCCAATATGTTCTTTGTGTGGAATACTGGGATACAAGGCTACGATGTCAAGGGTAACAAGTGAAAATAACAAATGCAAGGAATAGGATTAGGAAGGTTGTGGTTTTCAGTTACAAAATTTAAGGAGACTCTGGAATTTTTAAACCAAGTCTTTAAGTAAAACAGGGAAGCCTGAACAATGGGGTTTAAAGGAAAATCTAGAAATTCAGCAATAAATTCAGTCTTGGTTTTCTTGCATGGCGCAATGTGAAGTGGGTCAGACACATTTTTATGAATTATGGAAATCCCGAACATTCTCCCTAGACCCGGTTTAGTTACTTGCATGAACTCCAAATCGTGACTTGAAAGAGGGTTGTCATTAAAAATTTCCAGAAGAAAACCATCAATTTCCTGGAATCTAAGCAAGTCTTCGTTTGGCTGGACGATGCTATAGTTTTCGTTGTTGCTCAAAGTAATTTTCATGTTATGAGTGGTAACAGTGTTCTCCATAACTACGATGCCAGCACTTTTTATCTTTCTTGACTCTGACCGAAGGATGTCTACAAATCTATTGAAGAGCTTTTCTTTCCAACATCTTGAGATTAAACTATTTAATACTTGGTTTACTGGTTAAAACCTTTCTGATTTCAGCCTCGCATACTACAGAGAAAATCAGAGCAATGAGAGTTCTTATTTTCCACTACCAATCTCTTTGGATTCCATCAACATTAGACAGCATCACCACAAACTGGAGCATTATTAATGTTCACCAGGAACTTTGCAGAGCTTTGGGTCCCTCCCCCTCAGTTTGTTTTAAAAAAAAAGTTGTTTAAATCTTGGAGTCTCGGAAATAATGGTACAATTTGTTGATTCCTAATAATGCAGGCATGTTCTCATGTGGTAATTTGTACTTGCTGACTGTAAATACATTTTAGTGGGAGATCAGCTCTTTCTCTCAGCAGGAGTTTTACCCTAATATTTAAAAAAAAAAAAGATTCAGTTGTGCTTCCATTTGCATTGTTTACATTGTGATTTACTTGTACTGTGGGTCGTTCTAAATTGGTAGGACTAATTGTAAGCTTAGTAACAGAATAAAGGAACATTGCAGAACTATTAGAATCGCTGACTTTAAAAATGCTTTAGCCAAGCATGGCTCTTGTTTGTTCCCAGTTTTTGTGTTTTCATTTTTTTGTTCTTGAGAAAGTTGTGCCTTTTGGTGACTAACTACTTGCTTGAGGTTAAGGAACTACAGTGGCAAGTCAGGCTGCAAGCTGACTCGCCCCTGGACTGAAGGGTAATTTAAACCCAATGTTTACTCAAATGGAATAGATAGCTCATGACATCCACATTGTGGGCGGAGCTTTCTGTCTTTTAATTTAGGCCATTTTACTTTTGAATTTTCACTTACTTGAATTTGAATACTGAAAGAGTTCTGGTGAAGTTTGATAAAGAACGAAAGATCGCAAATCTGTATATAATAAAATTGAAGTAGTTCATCATTTGTACTAGTTTTAATGTTACTGTTACGTTATTGGTAGTATTTCCTTTCCTTTGGCTGTTAGTGCCTTTTGTCAGCCTTTTCAGTTATTGTCACGGAGTGCTCTCTTAAGATTTCTTTTTGGTGATGTTGGAGAGGGTTTCTGGTTTCAAAAAGTGTTTGGCCTGCAGCTCAAAATCCTGCTACAGGACCATCACTTTCTCTCTGTCTACTGCTTGAGGCCAGTACACCTGGATTCTGACTTTGAAGCATGTTATTTTGGTGCAAGTGCACTGCAGGGCTGTTGAAGAATGTCTTTTTGGTGCAAGGGCATTGTTGGGTTGTATGGAGAAATTGTTCTTAAAAAAAAAAAAGACTGGTTCCTTTGCAAGCAGGGGCTGCTGCACAATCTTTATCCTCACAATCTTCTCTGGCAAAAAAAAAAAAAAAATCATGAAAACCTAGGCCTGCTAAAGCGGAGTTGTCTCCTGTATGCTATTCCTGTTGTACCTTTGATGAAAGTTATTCACAATAGCAGTAGGTGCAAGGCCAGAGTAATTCTTATTGCCCCCCCTTTTGGCTCCACAAGTTTGGCTGTTCTTGTTTCATTGTTGTAGTTTTGACTAGGGGGATTTTTGCTGTGTAAGACCTTGGCCAGCCCAACTTTCTGAGTAAAAAGATCCCTCCTTAGACTGGCGAACGTCGTACCCAACGTCCGTAAGCTTGGGTGTATAGGAAGCCAGGCAATGCAATATCAGTCTTTTCTTGGTGTCACTGCCTGAAGCAGTATTTATTTCAGTGCATTTGTTGGTTGACACCCGAGAAAAGTTGCCTGAAAGCCACTAACCTATTTGGGGAACTTTTTCTTGTTTTAACTCATATCAGATAAAGTTAACAATGGTCTCCAATGTGGTAAGCAAATCCCACACCAATGCTTCCATTTGCTGCATTGTCTGTCTAAGCCCAGATCACAACTATGTTCTTCGTGTTTCACTGTTGCAGTCATCACACTTGGGTTATCTGCCAGCAGGTAGCCATCAGTCGGCCCGAATACCAGAGTCTTAGTATTTCTGCGTCGGATGCTTTTGCTTTTTCCATGACATCAGTTTGTCAGTGGCATAAAACAGGCAGCCGACACCATCACATCAGTCTTTCTTGCTGATGAGGAGCCCGAAGAAGAAGCAGTAAGCAAGTGCCAGTCGGCCACTACCTGAAATTTTTGTTTGCGAGTTGATAATCCTGAAGTCTTCTAAAGCTAAGTACCTTGTTGGAGATCCTTTTTTCTTGCTCTAACTGATGTCAGAAAAAGTTAACAATTGTCTTGCCTGTGGAAAGCAAATACCTCACAGAAATTTTCATTCTTATTGCATCACCTGTTTAGGTCCAGACATCATCACGATGTCCCTCCTCGGATTTGTGCCTTGTTTAACGCCTGAACCATTTGTTGTCTGGCTATTTTTGTTGCTAAATTCTTTTGCTCTCATTCTCCATATTCCGAAATGGCTTCGATAAGCCATCCGACTACCGATCTTCCGAAAAAAAACGTAAAGATAGACGGACCGCATAGGTCCAAAACTGCCGATGACTCTTCCGTTAAGCTAGTCGCCAGTCTGCCGGTACCCGGTGAGGTGCCTTTGCAGCCCCTGATGCCTGCTTTTATGGATTCACAGGCCGCTGCTAAGACCCATTTGGAGTCTGGTGTGCTAAGAGAAGCATCTTCGACTATGGAACCAGCGGATGTCTACCTTGGCTGTGTCCGGAGCTGCTGTGCAGGCACCGGCTTCTGCGGGTGTATTCTGCCGATGTTCGAATCAAACTGACTACTTTGTTTTTAGCTAAAACTACCTATTTTCTTAGGCCCAGAGTACGCACTATGCCTAGAAAACCGACGACCAAAGCGCATGCTCAAGCTCCCATGCCACAAAAACAAATGCTTAGAATGGCTGAAGACCTTATTATGCTATTTAGGGGAAGCCAGCCTTCCCCTGCTAAGAGACTAAGAATTGAAGTTCCTTCTGATTCTGCAGACCAGGAGTCCGATGATTCTGACCCTTCCGATTATCACAGGACGTGCCCTTATCAGCTTATGAGGATTCAGATGCAGAGGAATCCATTTCATCTGCCTATCTTCCAGAAGATTTTTCTTTTGGTGAAACCTTGCACACTTTTTGAGAGCATTTCCACTGGGAATGCAAAGATTACCCTCAGTCCAAAAAGAGACTCAGAATTTTTAGAGTTGCCTCAGCACAGGCCTGTAGCTATACCCCTTGTCCTGAATGTTGTAGATTTTTTTATGGAATCCAGTCTTACTCCAGACACATTACCCCTGGCTCCTAGGAAAACTGACAGGTACTGCAGAGTACTGGATTCCCACAAGTTTCATTTCAAGAATCCTACTGCTGATCCAGAGATCATTTTCCAGGGACCTAAAGGTATTAAGGCTACTGCAGTCAAAAATCCTATGCCTTCGGACAGGTATTCCAGAGCTTTAGACAGATTTGGTAAGAAGGTATATACCTCTGCAACTCTTGTTATATCAGGGCATTAAATTGCCAGTTTCACATGCTGAAGTACCAGCAACATATTGAACTAATTAAACAAAAAGTGGTATTTCCAGATTGTGCAGAAAATAAAGATTTACAAGAGGTAATGCATTCTGCAAACTAAGTTAGTAAGCATACTTTGCAGTATGGTTTTGATGCCTTAGAAGCATCTTGCAGGGCTGCAGTCACTGGTTCTGTACTGAGAAGACATGCTTGGCTGAAGGAGCAAACCTTGCCAGATCAGGTCAAATCCAAATTACTAGATGCTCCTTTAAATAAGGACTGTTTGGCACCAAAGCAGAAGTTGTCCTTTAAAAAAATGGAAGAAAAAACTAAATCTATGCAAACTGTTAAAGAATTCTTACAAGTGCAACCACCTAGATTCAGTAGGCATTTCCTTTCAAAACACTGGTCCTTTCCAGCCCCTTCCAGGCCTTCCCAGACAAATCCAAGGGGAAACCGGCCACCTAGACTACACTCTCAGGGTATGCAGAGATCTAAGCAATAGATTTCCCCCACTCCAAAAATAGGGAGTGGTAAGCAACTCCCTATGGAAAAAGTTCACCATGACTTCTCAATTCTACTTACCAGCCTTGCCCAACTGCTTGTGCCCCTAGGAGGAAAACTTGCCCTTCATACAAAAAACTGTATGTCCATCACTCAGGACCGATGGGTCCTCAACAATTGTATCCCAGGGGCACAAATTCTACTTCCATTCACTGACAGACCCAAGAGGGTTTCCAGACCTTTCTCCAAACCAGTGGGCAGAGGCTCCAAAGCAAGTACTTTCCCTGCTCCGATATCAGAGCTTTTCAACCTGTTCCAGTAGAACAAAGGGGTCAGGGTTTCTACTCCAGACTTTTCCTGGTGCCCTGAAAAGAGGGCTCTTGGCACCTGATCCTGGATCTTTCAATTCTCAGCACCTTTCTGGAGGTCCCAAAATTCAAGATGCTTACTCTGCAACAGCTTCTCCTTATGCTAGCAAAGGATGCCTGGTTAGTCACTAGACTTGGGTTATCTGCACATCCCTGTAAGGGAGTCATGCAGGAAATATCTAAGTACATAGATCCTGCCCTGAAACTATCAGTTCTCTGCACTTCCCTTTGGCTTATCTACTGTGCCCAGAGTATTCACAAAATGCTTGGCTCCAGCCATTGCATACTGCAGGCAGAGAAATGTCCAAATTTACCCTTACTTGGACGACTGCCTGATTCAGGCGGACAGTCAGGAATTGCTGCTTCTGCACCTGGCATTTGTAAAAAGCCTTCTCACTTCATTGGAGTACACCATCAATGAAAAGAAGTCTCAACTAGTACCCAGTCAAAAGATAGTATTCCTGGGAGCAAGCTTGGACACAACTTCCCAAATGGCATTTCTCACTTCAGAAAAACAGGTCCATCTGCCAGACTACTTCAAATAAATGGTTCATAGGTTCATACTAGGCTATCTTCCCTAGGGCATTTATAAGCCTAGCCAGAGTGTGTTTGGCTTTCGCCACCCATTTTAAATTCATTTTGCTATGCCCTTTTTCAAGGTTAGTATACTGTGCCTCTGTCCAACAGTGACACAGAAGTGATACCCGGGGTAAACCTACGATCTCCCATCCACTCATCAAGATTCCTCTTGAAGAGAGTCAATGAGGGACTCTGCCTAACCTGGACTGGGATTTTATTCCAGAGTGAAGGGAGCCTCTGGGTTATGAATCTGTCCCTCCAGTATGTCCTATTTATTTCAGTGCTGAGGTTCAAGTCTCTCGAGTGCGTAGCTCGATGGGATTTGGATTTTCTGAGGTGCAGCATGTCCATTAATTCTGGGTTGGACATGGCTTTATACGTCGGGCACAGATCGCCTCTGAGCAGGCGGTATGCCACTGAGTAGAGCTGGAATTTCTTTAACCGGGCAGCATATGGCATCTGTTTGAGCCCTTTGATCCTCTTGGTGAGGTACTTTTGGGGTCTTTCCAGTTGCTGCAGGTGTCTGGTAAGGTACATTCCAAAATGGGCATTGTACTCAATTATGGGCCTGATGAGGGATGAGTAAAGAGGCACGATGACCTCCCCTGATCTAGATGTGAATCCCTTCATGATTAGGTGGGCTATATAAAATGTTCTTCTAACCACTTTGGCCATGTGGTTGTCTAATGAGAGATTGCCATCAACTTGGGTCCCCAGGTCCCTAATTACTTCTGTACTTAATGGATTACCACCTATGTGGTAATTTGTGGGCACTTTGTTTTTGCCAAAGGGGATGACTATACACTTTTTGGCGTTTAGCTTGAGGCCATGGCTCTGGCACCAGTTGTCTGTTTCTATGAGGCCCTTTTGGAGGATGCTTGTGTCTGCTGTAGAGTCGATTATGGCGCCCAGTTTGCAGTCATCTGCGAACTTGGTCAGCCACAGTCCTTCCGTGTTGGCCTGTACCTCCGAGAAATATATACACTGAACAAGAGGTCCCAGGACTGAGCCTTGTGGGACGCCACTTGTAACTGGTTTGGAGTCTGACATGGCTCCAGCAATTCTAACCATGTGGGTTCTGTCCTTGAGCCAGTTTGCAACCCATCTAGTGACATAGGGGTTTATATTTAAGCTGGTGAGCTTATCTATAATGCCAGAGTGGGGTATTGTATCGAAGGCTTTTGCGAGGTCCAGGTAGGCTGTGTGGACCACCTTTCCTCCAATGGCCTTGGTGACTGTTTCAAAGAAATCAACCAGGTTTAAGAGGCAGGATCTGCCCTTAACAAAGCCGAACTGGGTAGGATCCAGTGTCTGTAGGTCCCCAATATCTTTATTTGAGGTCCATGATGATCCTTTCCATAGCTTTGCAGACCAAGCTAGTCAGGCTTATGGGGCGATAGTTTGCAGGATCCGTTGAGGCACCACCTTTGTGGAGAGAGACCACTGTTGCGGTACGCCACTCTTTGGGTACATATCTTGTAGTAAGGCTGAGATTGAACAGTAGTTTTATGTTTGGGTTTAGCTGTTCTTGGAGTTCATGTAGGACGCAGCCCGGGACACCGTCTGGTCCCATTGATGCTGTGTTTTTTGCTTTGGAGAGGGCAGCTCTTACCTGAGCATCTGAGATGTCAGGGGGGCAGCACTCTGCTGGGATAGATATTTGCCCTTTGGTGGGAGGGGAGAAGTTTGCTGAACCTGTCAGCTAGGATGTTGGCAATGTCTGTGGGTTCGTGTATTTTTGTCATTTTGGACAAATTCTGAGCATATCTGGGAATGGCCACCCAGGATCCTAAGATAACTAAAGAAAGCCTTGTGATTATCCTTAGTGTCCTGTGCAATTTTTCTCTCGAAGCTGGCCTTAGACGATTTTATGAGTGCCTGTAGTTTTTTGCTAATACTGATCAGAGATACCTTCCCTTTTTGGGATTTTGCTCTATCATGTAGTAGCTTCCTCCTTCTATTGTTTAGTTTGTTTATGGCTGGGGTCCACCAGACAGGACGCCTGCCTTTGGAGGATTGGGTTTTGGTTTTATTTGGGATTGCATGATCCATGCATTCCTGAAGGTGTTCATAGAATGCGTTTATAAAGGATTCTGCGGTCTGAGCCGTATTTTCCACAGGCCCGGGGGCTTTGAAGGATTCCACCTCTGTTTTGAGGAGTGTGAAATTTGCTTCAGAGAAGTTTTTCACTGTGGCTTTCTGGGCAGGGGGTGGGGTCGGGATGTGGATATCCAGTGAGATTAGTTTATGGTCTGATCTTACCAGTGAGGGATACACTTCTGGTCTGGAGCATAGAGTCCCCATGTTGGTGATGATCAGGTCCAGTATGTTTTCCCCTCTTGTGGGAGTGGTAACAAGTTGTTCCATAGCATTTGAGTTTATAAATTCTAGGAACCTTTGGGCTAGGGTGTTGGAGCTAGAGTAATGCTCCCAGTCTGTTTGGGTAGTTGAAGTCGCCCAATATAATGGTGTTTGGAGAGACCTTCATATTTTCCAGTGTTCTCAGGAAGGCCGAGTGGAGTTCCAGTTTATAGCCTGCTACAGACCACCCTCCCAAACCCAGGAAGGCAGTTTTACCCACTGTTAGTTGCACATGGATAGTCTCTGATGCTTCGTGCTGTGCCACCAACCTAGAGGTGTGGGTATCTTTGACGAATATTGATACTCCCCTTCCTTTTGTGGTTCGGTCCAAGTTTTGGGGCCGAAAAGCATGGTATGAGGTATAACCTGGTAGTGCTGGGGTGCTCTCGGGAGCCTTGAACTAGGTTTCTGTTACTACACAGATATCTATGTTCTCCATGCTAAGGAGAGTTTCGAGTGCGTGCATCCTGAGGTTTAGATTTCTGGCGTTGAGTAGCATTACTCTTAGTTTCTTATCCCTTGTGATACCTATGGAGGTGGGTTTGTCTTTTGAGCCTTGCCTAAAAAAGGCACTATGGGGGTAGCAAGAGCCTTTGCCAATATCCGAAAGCCCTGGGGTGACAGGTGCAAGCCGTCCCTAGCGAAGCATCATGGCTTGTCGAGCATGTCATCCCAGGCTGACAGGCATTGGATCCCCTTTGAATGACACCAATACTTAAGCCAATTGTTGAAATTGATCATCTTGTCTTCATATTGTGGCATCATTCTTGGTGAGGGTAAGATGCTACTCAAGGTCAGGGTCATGCCGGCCTGGGCTACATGCTCAGAGAGCTCCTCTGTCTCTTTTCATGTAGTCCAGGGAGGTACGTCTCAGGTCATTCACACCAGCATGGACAATGACGGAGTCATATTTGTACTTGCCTCGGAGTGACCCGAGTGCTTGTGTTGTGTGGCGGATCCTAGCGCCCGACAGGCAGCTCACCGTGACCTTCTCCTTGTTCAGCCTGGTGAGCGGGACGTCAGTGTGCCTGACGATAGTCACCTATTACAAGTGCATCAGGTGTGTTGTTTAGCCTTAAGGGCTGTGACTGTTCGGCGCACTGGCTTTGTGAGCTATGTGTTGCACGTGTTTTTGTTTTGGGGTAGCGGTTGCTTGGGTGTCTTCTTTGGAGGCCTCTGCTGCTTAGGCAGATTTTTATTTAGAGCCTCCAAGTATGTTTTTGTGTGTTAGTGTTTGGTTTTCTGTCGTGTTATGTCTATGCGAGACTGGAATTGTAGTGAGTGTGGTTTCCTTCTCCTCCTGACTGGTTACGCCAGTACTGAGTTGAGAGCTTAGCCTCCAGTTTGGCTATATGGTTGCATCTCTCACATGTGTTGGAATTTGTTGGGAGGAGAAGAGGGTTGTTTGTGTACATGAGGCAGTTGTAACATTCAAAAATACACCAACGAAAGAAGCAGTCAGAAGGTGACTGCTTTAATTTTATCTGATGACATGCTTAAGGTTTTGTCAAAAGGCGCCAAGTTCATACCCACTAGGTTACCTTCATTGGCAGACATAATGGTGGATGTTAAAAGATTTGTCCTTAAATTAAACTTAAGGGTTTATTTTTTTGAACGAGAAAAACATCTTGAAACTGAAAGCAAAGTTTCTTTAGATGACGAATTGTTAAATTTGAGTACATATGATTATGATGACATGATGCCAGATGAATATAAAGACATTAATGATGCATCTGAATCTTTTGTAGAAGATAATACTTGTACAGAAGAAAATTTTGGGGGGGGGGGTTATGGGCACATTGATGTCCCTTGTTTTCCAGGTGATAGTAATTTTGCTCCTCCCAAGCATTCGCAGGCTATAAATGCATTTGAGCATGTTGTATACTCTAAACTTGAACAGACATATAAGGAATTTTGTATAAAAGATGAGGTATTCAATTTGAGTAAAGACGAATGGTTGGCCTTAAGAGTTGAGAACAAAACTGGACAAAGTTACCATTAAACCAGCTGATAAAGGGGGTAACTGGGTTGTGATAAATACTGAAAAATATGAAAGTATAGTTAATAGTTTGATAATAGAAGATACTTATGTCAAATTGAACAACAACCCTTTGAAACAGTATTCTGAAGAGTTAAGTGAACTACTAGAAAAAGGAGAAAGGTTTGGTTTCTTTTACCAGTAAGGATGTGAAAAAGCTATTAGTTAAGGAACCTCATCACCCATACATTTACATCATCCCAAAAATTCACAAAAGTATGACTAATCCACCAGGAAGGCCCATCATCTCTGATATTGGCTCCTATGTAGAAAGGGTTAACATATTTTTGGACTCCCATTTTAAAAAATATCTTCCCAAAGTTTGTTCCCATGTGAGGAACACTCAAGATGTGCGCTCAGTTTTGCGTGGGGTAGAATGGAAGGAGGAATATTATTGGGCCACAGTTGATGTTACATATATATATATTATATACTAACATCAACATAAGATGGGGTTTGGAGGCAATGCAGAGGATGATGGATGAGGGACCACGTACTAACTTTTTGTTAAGTTTATTGGAGTTTAGTTTGATGCATAATTATTTTATGTGGAAGAATTTCTTTTTACAGGTAAAAGGGACTGCTATGGGTGCAGCTTTTGCACCCACTTATGCAGTAATATACATGGGAGAGTTTGAAAGAATTTGTTTCAGAGTTCTTTTTTTGTGAATAACGTCGTGTTCTACAGACGTTATATTGATGATTTAATTTTTATTTGTAAGTGTGAGATGTCTCTATTCATGCAGTTCATGGAAAACTTGAATCAGAATACTCATGGACTAAAGTTTGTTGCACAAAGTTCATTGCATAGCATTTCTTTTTTGGATGTGGAATTTTATTTAGGGAAAGATAATTTGATCCAATATAAACCTTTTAGGAAACCAACAGAGGTTAATAATTTTTTGCACGCAAGTAGTATGCATACTCCACATTTGATCAAGGCATTGCCCGAAGGGGAATTTAAGAGGATTTTGAGAAACACATCGGATAAAGGTTTATGGGAAGAGGCATGTGACGGAACCTTTAATAGACTTTTTTATCTTGGGGATATGAGAGTACTAAACTCCTAGATATAAGGAAAAGATTGTGTAGAATTTATACACCAGGGAGGAACATATATTATAATCATAATTACTCTGTGACCACATCTACACTAGAAAAGACATTTTTTGTATCTAGATTTTCAGGTTTCTCTAATATAGTTGAAAAAATTATTAGAGAATTGTGGCATGTTGTGTGCGAAGATTTAACTGTTGGTTGTCTTTTTCTGAAGCAGATTAACTTTCCTTACAATAGGCATTCTAATTTAAAAGAAATGTTAAATAGGAAACTTGAGCCTTTGGCCAACACAAATGTTGGGATGTGTCGTTGTGGTCGCTGTTTGGTTTGTGACAAGACAAAAAATATGCATGGGATGAAAATAAATGGTAGGAAATATCTGGCATTTGAAAGGTTTGATTGTATGTCTTCAGGTGTAGTGTACATTTTGGGGTGTGATTGTATCACGCCTGTATGGTACATTGGCCAGACTACCAGGAAGGTGAAGGTGCGTATTTTGGAGCATTTGGGGGATATTAGGAGGGGAAATATGGATAGTCCAGTAGCCATTCATTTTATCAACATGCATAATGGTAACATTGAAGGTTTTGTATTTAGTGTACTTGCTAGACCTCATTTCTGTACAGGAAATTTTAAGACTGCATTAAATAGGTTAGAGCATAGAATGATTATGGGGTACCATGCATTATTTCCTGTTGGGATGAATTTAGGTAGTGGATGAAATTTGATATGTGTGTGCTGGAATCTTTGAATCATAATGAAATTTGAGTGCATTCAATTTAATTTAATTATTTATTTTTAAATGTATATTTCAATGTTATATGTATATTGGAATAGATTCATAATATTTGTAAGACTTAAAATAACATGAATTATTATATTATATTAGATTTAATATTTTTTCATAAACTAAATTTTGTTTTTAAATTTTTATACATAATAGTAAATGAATGTTAGATGATTTGCTAAAGCGTTAATAGGGTTAATTACTTGATGAATTGATTGTTTAATTGATGAGTATATAAAAGAGAATGTGTATATTTGAATATTTGTTCCATTGAAGGCGAATTGCCGAGGTACCAGGGCGGATGAATAACATGGATTAAAGTTGTTTCTCTTTATCTCACCTTCTGACTGCTTCTTTCGTTGGTGTATTTTTGAATATTTTATGGTTTTGTGGTTGCTGTATTTTGTCATGCAGTTGTAACATTGCCTCAAGATTCCCAGGTTCACCAGCTGGACCAGAGAGGAGATTGACAACTGACCTTTGGACATGCTAGAATAGTATTGGGAATTCCTTTATAATTGAAAAAAAGGGCCAATGGGGAACAAGGTACTCAAGGGGAGTTTGTGAGGGTGTAGTGCTTTTAATTTTTTAGTGCTGACTTAGTGAGCAAGTGCCAGGTAACTTAAATGCATTGTGTTACAGGTAACTTAAGTGCAAAAACGACAAACAGTAACTTTCTTTCAAGTGAAACAAGGAAATAAGTACAGTAAGCAATGCAGATATCACTAGGGATTCACAGAAGCTGAAAAGTGTTTTTAGGTGAAATTAGCGTTTCAGGGAAATAACAAGCAAACAAACAAAAAGCATACAGACAAAGCTAGATTCAGCAGGCCTGGATCTAGTCTATGCTACAGCAAACAAGGTGTACCAATTTCAGTAAGAAGCAGTTCAAATATGCAGGCACTATAAGCCTTTAACCAGAAATTCCCAGCTCAGAAGGGCAGAGTCCAGCCTCTCCTCCCACAAGAGTGCAGACCACGGACCCTCTTAATGTAAAATAACTGGCCTGAAGCCCAAGTGCTTAAACCAGAATTAATACACTTTTAGAATAACGGACACTGAGCCCTCAATCAGCAGTTCCCAACTTAGAAGGATGTAAGCTACCTGTTCTGCCACTACAGTGTAGACCACAAACCTTCCTAATGTAAAACAACTGGTCTGAAGTCCAAGTGCTTAAACTAAAAGGCTTAGAATGAGTTACACCAAGCAGTAATAAATACAATTGAGTACTTTTAAGATGACGCAAAAGCAAAATAAAGTAGGAAGAAACACAAATACAGTAAAAGCAGATGAAAAAAAAAAAAAAAAAAATGTTAAGTGAAAGAGAGAAAGGAAAGAGAGGAAAGAGAGAAAGGAGTAGCAGAAACTAAGCTGATTGGCCTTCTCAAATGTTCTCCCTGTACTGGGTAGAATGAGGTAATGACACTAGACTGGGAGGAGGGTCCCAGATCAAATTTACACTAGGGGCGGGCAACTGCGAAGCCACCAACTATAAAAACACTATACCAACACAGAGGGAGGGTGGGGAACAAACTGCAGAAATGTTTCTCACAGCTGAAAAGCAGCAGTGAGCCTTTAAATGAAAGCTTTAAACAGCTAAAGGAGCCTCTAGAAAGAAAGAGTTTAACTGCAACAAGTTATTAGAAACAAACAACCCAACAGTTGCTTAATAAAAGTGGACAATTTCCAGTTAATACCTCACACACAGTGAAACTAGCTAGAAAAATACACAGTGCACAAAGTGCTATAAATAACAAAGAAATAAAGAACAACATAAACAAAAAACAGGATACTTAATGTTATATATTATAGCTCCGAGTTTCCTCAGTGTCCTTCCTTCGATCAAGCTCAGTCCAGCTATCTGCAAGAAAAATACTGCAAGTCCTAGGGGTCATGGCCTCATGTATTCTACTAATTCCATATGCAAGACTGCATATGAGGAAACTTCAATATTACTTAAGTCTTTGGTGCCAGCATTCTCAGGAACTGGAAACAGTCATTCCTATCATATCTTGTCTAAGGACAGAGTTCCACTGGTGGGCAGAAGCATGCAACCACAACAAGGGACTGCATTTCACTCAACCCTATGCCGCCCAAACCCTGACAACAGACACATCAGACTATGCATGGGGGGCTCACATGGCAGGCAAATGCATTCAGGGCCACTGGAGCCCATGGCAGATTCTCCTGCACATCAATCAAAAAGAGATACTAGCTGTACAGAATGCTCTGACAACTTCCAAATACCTATTCCTTCCAGGACAACTGCTGACAGACAACACCACAGTTATGTGGTACATAAGCAGGGGGGAACCCATTCTTACCCACTCTGCAGGTTAGCCATGGCCCTGTGGAACACAGCCTTGAGCAAACAAGTCCATCTACTAGCTCAATTCCTTCAGGCAAACTAAATTCACTGGCAGATGACTTAAGCAGAAATGTAGACCTTCCCCCCAAGAACCACCAGTTAAGCAAATACTGCACCAGGAACCTTAACAGCAGGGCCTGGAAGGTGGATGCCCTATCTTTTGAATGGGAAAACCTCTCAATCTACGCCTTCCCCCTCTGCCCCTGAGTACTACTCAAGATAAAACCAGACAGGCCAAGGGCAATTCTGATTGTCCCGGACTGGCCACGCCAGCACTGGTACCCACTCTTGTGCAACCTGACAATGGTGCCACCCTGGCACCTACACCAGACTCCTACTCTGCTGTCTCAGCAGGAGGGATACATTTTTCACCCACAGTTGCAAACCCTAAACCTTGCAGCCTGGCTTATCTCTTGAATACCCCACCAGCAAGCCTCAAACAGGTGCTGGATGTCATTCTTGAAGCCAGAAGGCCTAGTACTAGGAAATCCTATGCTGCAAAAGTGGAAAAGATATTGTGCTTGTCCTCTGTCTAAAGGAAAGGACACAGCAGTGCCCTCCTTACATCTAATCCTGGATTACCTATCGGAGCTATTCCATAGAGGAGCCTCTGCCATCTCGGCTCATTATAATACTGAGCCACCTCTATTTTCACACCCTCTCATTAAACAGTTCCTGCGAGGGGCTAACAACTTAAGGCCCCTAAAGACTGCACCCTCCCCTGCCTGGGTCCTTAACTTTGTACTGGAATAGCTCACACTTCCCCCTTTTGAACCTGCTGCTTCAGCAGAGTTAAAATTCCTCTTGGAAAACAGCCTTACTTTTAGCCATAACTTCAGCTGGAAGAGTGTCTGAGTTACAGGCACTAATGGCTGTGGAACCTTTCATTATTTTCCATGCCGACAGGGTTTCCCTGAGAATTAACCCGTCCTTTATGCCTAAGGTGCAGTGTCCAGTGTGGCTGTAAACCAATCCATCCACTTGCCAACCTTCTTCCATAACCCTCAGAATCAAGGGGAAAGAATACTACACTCTTTGGATGTGCACAGACAGCTCAGGTTCTACCTTGATAGGACTAAGCCTTTCAGAAAATCTGACCAGCTGCTAGTTAGCTTTGCTTCAAGGGCAGAGGGTAAGGCCATTTCAAAACAAACCATCTGAAGTAGTTAAGGATCCCAGCTGGCAACTTTACAAGCATCTGCTCTGAGCTCCAAGCTTGTCCCCCTTACCCATAACCCATCACCATCTCCTACCTTCCCTCAGATCTCATTTGCCGCTTCGTGCATCAGCATCATGGTCTCCGTAGCTCTGAGCCTTAGGGTTGTTGTAAGTGCCTTTTGGTATATTTTGTGTAGAATTTTCTCAGTTCTCTTTCCTCCCCCTAAACGCTGTTAATCGGTTAAAAAAGTTTAGTTTTGTGAGGTAGTTATAGTGTAGGCCCTTCCCTATAGATGTGTGCGCGTGTCTGTGTGTGTAAAATGTCGGATCAGGCTAAACCTACGTTCAAAAAATGCAGTGTGGCCATAAGCTTTCACCTGCGGATGGTCACACTCAGTGTGTTGTTTACCTGGGCGTTCCCCATTTATCCGCCCAGTGCAGTGTGTGTGCTGGATTTAATCCAAGGGTCCTGAAGGATAGGAAGGCCAAACTGGTGGCTAAAGGCTAGCTCCTTGCTTCCACATTGGACTTTTCAACTTCAGTCTCTGCTTCTGCAACTGAAGTCCAGGACGGTAGATCGATTTGGGAAGAGTATATTCCTCAGCGACGTTTTCCATCCAATCGTTGAACTATTTGGCACATGTTATACGACTGCAGTGAGACCTAGTCATGGAGTTAGCTGAGTCGCCCAAAGAGTCTTTGTCACAGGAGGACAAGCGTCTGTTCTCCGCAAAAATGTCAACTCTGAAGTCTGTATCAAACACGTCCATGCGCCACCTTTCCCATGCTACGGAAGGAACAGCTAGGGCGGCTGGGACCATTGTAGCTAAGAGGCGACACACTTGGCTCAGACTTTGTCAATTTGCAGACCCCTTTAAGGCATCTTTAATGCATGCTCCCTTCGATGGTTCTCCTCTTTTTGGGAAGACTGCGACACCCTTGTCCAGAGTGAAAAAGACTGGAAGACCTAGTCTGCAGTTGGAATCTGCTCCTCTAGTCCTCAAAGATCCCTTTCCAGGAATCGGAGAGGGCAAAAGATGTGGTTCCGGAAATCAGTTTTCCCGGGACTCTCAGGACAACTCGTCCCCTAGAGGCAGAGGGGGTCCGAGGAACTTTCTGTCTAGGGAGCCCTTCTCAGACAGCCCACTGAGCAGCCCTGGGGGATTGCCTGACTGTCCTACTCTGGAAGCAGTAGGCGGAAGATTATCATTGCACCCAACGGCATGGGAGTCCATAACTGCAGACCGTTGGTGCTTGAAATAATATCCAGAGGCTACACCATCCCGTTTGTTGCCCCTCCGATCCAACCAAAGCACCTCCCAGATGTCCCACCCGCTCAAAGGGAGACGGCAGAGCTAGAGATTTCCAAGCTGCTTCACAAACGAGCCATTGAACCAGTCCCCCCCAATCAGTCTGGGTCAGGTGTTTACTTCAGGTTCTTTTTAGGGCGAAAAAAGACTGGGGACCTCCGACTCATTTTGGACCTGTCATCCTTAAACCTGGCTGTCGCCAAACAGAAATTCTGGATGGTCACCCTGCAGTCCATTCTACCTTCTCTTCAAGAATGTGACTGGATGTGCTTGATAGACCACCAGGACACTTACTACCATATCAAGATCCACAGAAGCTCCAGTTGATTCCTTCTCTTCCGGCTAGGAGCCAGTCATTTCCATTTCAGAGCCCTACCCTTCGGCCTCGCCACAGCCCCCCAGGGTGTTTACCAAGGTAATGGCAGTCGTAGCTGCTTACCTGAGGCTTCAGGGGATTCAGGTATTCCCTTACCTAAACGACTGGCTCCTTGCTTTCACCAAGCGTCTTTGCCAAGCCAGAGACTCCTTCCTTTATCTGGCATACCTGCTAGGGATTACTGTCGGTGTTTCCAAGTCCCTCTTGGACCCATTACAGATCTTGGACTTTATCGGGGCTCGGCTGGACACCCTTCGACTGAAAGCCTTTCTAACTCCAGACAGGGTCCAGAGTCTACGGGCTCAAGTGTCAATAATTCTTGGCCCCAGCTTACCGAAGGCAGGCGACTTTCTCAGAGCCCTGGGCTCTGACTGCAGCAATCTCTATCCTCCCCTGTGCGCATCTTCACATGCGGGTTCTTCAGTGGACTCTAGCCGTACATTGGTCTTGGCTAGATCTCCCCATGGAATATCCAATTCAAATCAGCAAAGCCTGCAGTGCGTCACTCCTCTGGTGGCTCCAATCCTCTGAGATTGCAGCGGGGACGCCCATTCGTTTCACCCACAGTCCAAGCCATAGTGACCATGGACGCCTCCCAGCTCTGGTGGGAGGGGCATTATCTGGGGAGGGACGGTTCAAGACATGTGGTTCCAGATCGAGACCAGATTGCACATCAATGTTCTGGAGATGAGAGCAGTGCTTTTACCGTTGCAAACCTTCCACACTGTTCTTCCTCCGGGGACTATTGCAATTCAGTCAGACATGTCGGTTGCCTGGTATATTAACAAACCGGGAGGAACCAGATCTTACCGTCTGTGTCACGAGGCCATGGGAGTGGGTGATCTCCACCAGTCTTTCTGATTTCAACGCACATCCCGGGATGCTCCAACAGATTGAGTCGGGCTATTCTGATGCCATACGAGTGGTCTCTGAAACGGTCGATAGTGGAGGAGATATTCCTTGCATGGGGACAGCCTTGCTGTGATCTCTTTGCATCGCCTTCCAAAGCGAAGTAAGAGTTTTTCGCTCTGATTCCCTCACCAGAGGATCCCCCCCAGAGGCACGCTCTAGTCCATGCGTGGCCCCCCAGGTTACTGTACGCTTATCCCCTGTTACCACTCATTCTGAAGTTTCTTCAGAAAGCTTGCCGACTGGGGTGCAAAGTGATCCTTATTGCTTCGTTCTGGCCTCGTCAGGTGTGGTTCCCCTTCCTCTGGTCTCATGTTCTAGCTCCTCCTTGGATTCTGGATCCCTCCCGGATCTCATTTCTTATCTCTCTGGCACCTGTCCGCCCAACCTGAACAGCCTCAAGCTGACAGCTTGGTAGCTCCAGTTCTATTGATTGCCAGGACTCCCGGTCTTTCGTCTTCAGTGAAACCTATTCTGGTGGCGTGTCATAAGGCTTCCACTAGGAAGATTTACCGCAGTAAATGGAAACGATTCTTTATATGGGCTTCTCAGAGAAACCTGGATCCTTTTACAGCCCCTGTCTCTGCAGTGTTGGATTTCTTATCCAGCATTTTTCAACAAAGGGCTAGCTCCTTCATGGTGAAAGTACAACTTGCAGCTATTTCAAATTTCCACGTTGGCAAAAATATGCATGCCCTAGCCTCTTCTAGATTGTGTAAGGCTTTTCTTAAAGGCACCTTTCTTTGCGCCCTCCAATTAAGGACTCTGTACCTCCTTGGGACCTTACTTTTGTTCTCCAGGCTTTAGTTGCTTCCCCCTTTGAACCTGCAGCATCAGTGGATTTGAAGTTCTTCTCATGGAAGACGGCCTTCCTAGTGGCCATTACGTCGGCTAGAAGGGTTTCTGAGTTTCAGGCTTTGTCTGCTGTGCCCCCTTATTTGATCTTCCATAAGGACAGGATCCGTACAAACCCTTCTTTTTTTACCAAAAGTGGCTTCTGAATCAAACATTAGTCAAACAATTAACCTACCTGTTTTCTTTCCAAATTTTCAGAACAAGGGTGAATATAAACTGAATTTGCTAGATGTTCATAGACGGCCCTTCAGCCTACTCAAATTTTGGATTTCATAGGGGCCAGGATAGACACAATTCAGTCCAAAGTCTTTCTGACGTTGGACAGACTTCGCAATCTAAACCTCCATGTTTTGGCTCTTCTACAGTCCTCAGCCCCTCCAGCGGAGTTTGTCTTGAGGGCTCTGGGGTCCATGGCAGCGGCCATCAACTTGTCTCCGCTTGCGCGTCTGAATATGAGGATTCTCCAATGGACTTTACAGGTCTAGTGGTCCATTCTGCTCCATCCCTTGTCTGCTCCTATTCCTCTCAGCAGCGTTTGCAGGGAATCTCTACTTTGGTGGCTCCAATACAAGCACCTCCGGGAAGGGCACCCTTCTCCTTGTCCCCACCCCAAGTCACAGTGACCACGGACGCATCTCGCCTCGGGTGGGGGGGCATTCCATGGGCAGAACCATCCAAGGCACGTGGACCCGCACAGAGACATTTTTGCATATCAATGTCCTGGAGATGAGGGCGGTTCTTCAAGCGTTGCAGGCTCTCCATGCCCTTCTTTTTCTAGGGACTGTTGCAATTCAAACAGACAACATGTCAGTGGTCTGGTACATCAACAAGCAAGGGGGAACCAGATCTTGCCCACTTTACCGAGAGGCCATGAGACTGTTGGAATGGGTGATATCCATCAACCGCTTTCTCATAGCAATGCACATACTGGGTTGGTCAAACATTCTTGCGGACAAGCTGAGTTGGACTGTCCTCACCCTATGAGTGGTCTCTGAACCCCTTAGTAGCGAAACAGATCTTCCTCAGATGGCGTCAACCTTGCTGCGATCTGTTCGCGTCTCCTTCGAACGCAAAGTGCAGCAAGTTTTTCACTCCGATTCCCCCACCAGGGTAAAACCCCAGAGACGCTCTGGTTCATGCTTGGCCATCCAGTCTTCTTTATACTTTTCCTCCTCTTCCGTTGATGACAAAATTCTTGCAGAAAGCTCGTCGGTTGGGGAGCAGAGTTATCCTCATAGCCCCATTCTGGCCTCATCAAACATGGTTCCCTTGCCTACAGTCTCATCTAGTGCATCCTCCCAGGATCCTGGATCCCCTTCTGGATCTGATTTCTCACCCCCTGGGATTGAGGACCCCCGACATGGACAACCTCAAGCTCTCGGCTTGGTTGATCCAGTTCCCTTGATGGCTAGGAGTCCCGGTATCTCTTCCTCAGTTAAAGCTATTCTGGTGGCCACTCATAAGCCTTCTACCAGAAAAGTCTACAAGAGTAAATGGAAACGTTTTTCTATCTGGGTGGAGCATATGAATTTGGACCCTTTTACGGCTCCTATTCCAGCAGTCCTTGATTTTTTTTTTATTTTTTTTTTTATCCCAAATCTTCCATCAGGGGGCTAGTTCAACTGTTAAAGTTCAACTGGCAGCAATTTCCCACTTTCACATCGGAAACAAATTTGGCCCCCTTAGCATCATCTAAGATATGCAAGACCTTTCTGAAAGGTACCTTTCATTTGAGACCCCCTGTTAAGGAAGCAGTTCCCCCGTGGGATTTAACCCTAGTTCTCCAGGCTCTGACTGGTCCCCCTTTTGAGCCTGCAGCTTCGGTTGACTTGAAGTATGTATCTTGGAAAACTGCATTCCTGATTGCTGTTACTTCAGCTAGAAGAATATCGGAGCTTCAGGCTCTTTGCAGTAAGCCCCCATCATTTTTCATAAAGACAGAGTTTCCCTCAGGACTAACCCCTCTTTTCTGCCTAAAGTGGCTTCCGAAGTCAACATCAACCAATCTATCAACCTGCCTGTCTTCTTCCCCAATTATCACAACAAAGGAGAGTATAGACTCCATTGCTTGGATGTACATAGACAGTTACGATTTTACCTACACAGAACGGCTGTTTTTCGAAAATCAGAACAACTCTTTGTTTCATTTGCTAAGTCCTGCCTGGGTAAACACTGACTAAGGTAACCTTAGCTAGGTGGATTTCACAATGCATTCTTCTCTCATACAGAAGCTCTGGTCGATCTGAGCCCGTGTAGGTTCGGGCACATTCTACCCGTTCTGTGGCCACTTCTGCGGCTTTCTGGTCGAAGGTCCCTTTGGATGACATTTGTTCAGCTGCGACTTGGGCTTTCTCTCACACCTTCATTACACATTATAAATTGAATCTGATTTCCAGAGGAAGGGCGTCCTTTGGCTCTGCAGTGCTCCGGAATATCCTCCCATAAGGGCCTCCCAAGTTATTGGTAACTGGGGACTCTGTCCCACAGGTTGCTGATCAAATGAAGTTAACTACTTCAGATAAAGAAGTTATGTACTCACCATAACGTTCCATCTGAGTAGGTAACTTCATTTGTCTGCAACCAACCCTCCCTCCGTCCCCCTGACCTGTAGTTCATCCTTGAAGGATCATGGTATGTCACTTCCCAGATGACATCAGGTTAGGATGTTCAGGTAGTTTACCTTGTGTTATGGTAGTATTCTAGGATACTATGGCAAACTCTATCTGAGGGTTAGAGGGAGGTAGCAGGGTATTATGGGTAAGGGGGAGGAGCTTGGAGCTCTGATCTTTTGCTAGGAAAGCTGCCGGCTCGGATCCAAATCGGATCCGAAACCCACAGGTTGCAGACAAATGAAGTTACCTACTCCAGATGGAATGTTATGGTGAGTACGTAACTTCTTTTTTTGTAAAACAAGTTGTTTTTTGATGTTGGTAAGCAAGTAGGCATTTTCAACAATTCACCATCAGTAGTGGTCATGCATTTATAACAAGATCCTGTAGACCATAGCCAACTATACAGGGTGGACTGACCCAGAACTGCTGGGTGTTTTATCTTTATCAGTCAGTTTAAAAAATATTTTTGGCAATTAACTTCCTAAGAACATTAATAACATAATAGTTATTCAGTTGCCTTAACAAAGAATTCTGATTGTGGGAGGGGGAGAAAGAATTCAAAATCTAGTCTGTAAACTATGTACAGAAAGAATTGCGTAAAACTGCTGTGTAACACCAGACTCTTATTTAATCTGTCTGTAATTCGCTTTAAATGTAGACTGACAGTTAATAATCCTGTGTCCTTTGGCTCTAAATTTAGACGGTCAGTTAATAAGCATGTGTCCCATTTCTGTACCCCTGCAGAGTACTTTGGAATCTTGAACCACATGTACATTGGTATAACCCAGAAGGTAGCCTAAATGCTTCGGGGCTAGACTGGTAGCTCCTTGACCATATTAAACATTTCTCGGTCATAAACGATCCCTTTGAATTAAAGAAAATGTATCCTTCACCACTGGATGACCTTTTTTCGATGCCCTGGCTATCTTTTTTGCTAAAAATCACACCTTCAGCCTCTAGATGAAAGTGCTGGGTCCATAGTACACAGGTGTCCCCCCCCCCCTTTTTTTTTGTGGTATAAAATAAA